>NW_019174444.1:2788916-2833875 GCF_002260705.1 Seriola dumerili | reverse complement strand
TACTACTGTACGATCAATCACATTACTTTCAGATTTTATGTCTGTTGCAACTAAAAACCCAGGTGATATAAACATCATTGCTATGCGTATCTGCCACAAGTTACATCACCAGAGTGCAGCCTCTTCTCTCTTGCTAATGTGACGCACTAGTTACTGATTGTGAAAGTGCTCAGTGTTCCCACACCACAGGGTGAAAGGATTCAGACTGAATGACGGTTGCCAGAACAGCTCAGTTATCTCCCATTACATGTCATATCAGGGCAGATTATCAGTGAACGATTGGTTTGTAGCTCCATTTTACTTCACAGATCGTTATTTGCCATCCTCCCACTTCTTTAAAGACTCTCCTCGGCCTGCACGCACACCTCCCAATAACTCCTCGAAATGTTATTGTAAGGTCTATACATTTTTCTTCCCATGCATGTCAAAAACTTTTTTTCCACACAACTGTTTTCTTTCGTTCACAGTTTATAAAGCCTCCCTGACAAGAATGAAATAAAGAAAGGAACACAGAGTACATTTATGGGACCAGTGTCCGAGTGTCAAACACAGGAAAGAGTACCCTATATTAATCCTCTTTGTTCCTGAGTTCTATTGTATTTCAACTTATAGTCCCATTCCTGTCATTTATGTTCCATACATGTCATGTTTTTTTCCAATGTGATGAAACAACTTTGAAGTATTCCAGCTCAGAGCAGAGAGGTTGAAGGACAAAGAGAGACTGAAAGCTCAAAAAGAACAAGATACAGTGAGAGCTGCGACACTTAATTACCACCTTGTTCTTCTGCTTCTTTCCTATGTTTTTTTCACCCCATGTTCTATAACAAAATTATTCATAATGATAATGCTATTATTCATCATGTTAAAGGCATCCAGAGTTTTGACCATAGTAGTGCTATGAGCAATGAGTGGATTCTCGCTTTGCTGCACATGCAAGAGGACGCTGGTGAGCACCATAGGACTGTGTAATAAAGCATGACGTTAGCCTTCCGTGACGTCACCCACAGGTTTCTGAAGAGCAGTTTTGAAGCTCAGAGTGAGCTGCTCCACCGTCACCATCTAGGCAGTGCCATGGGGACTCCCCTCCGCCCCCCCCCTTCACTCTGGTTAATCAGTTTGTGCAAACACACGCCTCACCCACCTGTCACTCACGCCCTTAGATTATGTATTTGTAAACAGGTGAAATTATATAAACAGTTGTCATGAACGGAGGAAATTAGATAGATAGATAGGATAGATAGATAGATAGATACAGTAGATAGTTTATTTATCCCCTAGGGAAGATTCATGTGTCAATTAGCTTATTGTTTGATAATAATAATCACAGATATTAACAAATTAGCTGTAGAGACCAAAAACAGTTTTTGTACCAGGCTGTAAACATGTTTATTTTTCTATATTCACTATATTTCTAGAGTCTATGGGGATTGACTCACAGTTGGGAGCCAGACTCTAGTGGTTATTAGAGGAACTGCAGGTATTTGACACTATGTTGATCACCACGTTGGCTCCATTTTTCTGGCCTCTTGTTGCCCACTGCTGCCATGGTTTCATGTAATTCTGATGATTAACAGTTTGGGCTGCAAAGAGCCAACAGAACTTAAGCAATGATGGTGCAAGCTTAGCAAAAGATCATAATACTGGCTTCGGAGGAAAGAAATAAATTTAAAACAATTTTTTGTGTAAACCTCAAGAATGAAACACAATGTGTTTTTAGCGGAGTGACACTGATAACTGTTGTTTGTTTACTAGAAAACTTCCACCTTTTATTTCCGGGAAAACAGCACTCAGTCTCCTACAACAAGAAACACGAGCAGTGAGAGGATCAGTCAGGCTGTAAACAAGTGAACCTTTCAGGTCCAAACCACTTTATTGGGAGATAAAACTGCAAGGTCAGTAATAAAAAACCTGAAAATAAAATGAAGCTTGTTTCAAGCAGAAAACACAAATATTATTCTATTTCATCATCACTCTTCAATTGATCTTAGATCGTTTTGGCAGGCTTACCTATCAGTTTAATGATCATATTAGCTGAAGGGAATTCCAAACCAACTCATTTTCTCCTTCTTGTGCCACTTCACCTCTCCACACCCCTGTTCTCCTGTGCATCTCTGTTTGGGTGATATTTATAGGATTGTAAATATACCAAACATATACCAAATATACAAAATATCTGCATTATTGTTTTTGTTGTGTGTGTTCTCCTCCTGGTGTGCGTGGAATGGTAGCGAGGATAGTCAAATCTGAAACCAGAAAGTTTGCTTTAATCATTTTCCTTTCTGCCTTTTTGTCTTTTCCAAAATAGGTTTGGCTGACCCGGCGTTAACTGTTTTAATCGCTGTTGCCGCCTGCTGTTCCTCGCCCTATCACAACTTCCCAGAAATCACTACGGTGAGTACAGTGTTATCGTAACAGATGAGGGTCGAAACTACAAAAATGACACTCAGGCTGATAGTAAACTAAATTTTTCCCGGAATCAAACTAAACAATTAATCAAACCCAAATCACGCAACGCACACTGAAAATCCTTTCATTATTCCCATCACTGTGTTTACAGTATGAAGACACATCAGTGACGCAGCGAGTCAAGGTTCCAAACAACAATTCCCATTAATTGGTTTTTTGATCACCCGCAATGATGATACATGAACTTGTAACCTTTTGCACCAGGTTGCACATGTATAAAGCATACCACAACGACATGCCCACACACACACACACACACACACACACACACACACCACACACACACACACACACTAACAGCGGATTGCTCCAGGCTTCGGGTCTCCCGGTGTGTGACAGGTCAGTGGAGGAATCAAAGTTCAGATTTTGGAATGCACTGTAACGGAAAACAAACAGGAGAGAGGGAGTCAGAGGTGTAAGAGCAGACTAGAGTAGACATAAGCATTGATAAAGCAGTCTCATCAGGATTTATATTAGCAGGAAAAAAAAGGAGGCCTACAACATGTGGGCGTTTGACAAGGACGCAGTGTACCTTGAGCCGATCGATGAACTGCAAGAGTTGACCGGTCTACGGGGTCGCCCCTACACCAAGAAGGACGCAGGTCGCGAAACAGCAGTCGAAATTAACGAGAGCAATTTCCGCGGAGCGTCCTGCATAGCACACAAGAGGACAAATCACAGCTTTAGATGCTTGCATACAATACACCGCTCCACTATTTATGCTTTCCACAGTTAGGAAAACGGTGGACTCGTCCACCCACGCCCGACAACCCCCCCTCCCCCCCAACTCCTCACCTTCCCCTCCCTCCCCCCTACTCCTCGTCTCCTCCTGGCGCAAGGAAGCAGGATTGTCTATTCATCCAGCTTACAGCTGCATGGGATCAAAGCCTAAAAAGGCTACTCGGCTGAAAAACTGACCTCAATTTGCACTGTCTGCGCCAACCTCCCGCACCCTGCTCCAACTATACACGCAATCCATGACTTAGTTTTCCTTACAACCCCCCGCAACACCCACACCCCCGTAAGGTCAAAAACTCCACTCGTTACCTGTAACCTTTTGAAAAATGAACCTATTTTAAATTCTAATGATCCAATTACTTTATTTTAAATTAATTCACCCACCCACCACCACCACCACCACTACCTCCCACTGAACTACACACATGCTATTTCCCTTCCTGTACGCCACACTACCTCATCCACTTAACACGGGAAATCTCTCAGCACCTCCAACCCATTAATAGTACAATTTATAACCGCCACACTAACCCTGCGACATATTACCTTTACTCTGCTCTATTTATACAGTGCTACACCATAGATCACATATTATCAGATGTGATTATCAGACATGTGCTGTGCTAACAACGACTAACGACTCGTCTTTGTGCTGGTTAAGTAACCTGTTCACAATAGCATTACCCTGCTCTGTACTTCAAAGAGCAGCCTGTGTTTAGCTTCCTCTCTGTGTCTTCTTTCTTACTGTTTTCACTACAAACAGCCTCTCTGCCTCAACTCCCCACCCACACACACACTGTAATGTATACACACACACACACACACACACACACACACACATACACTATTTGTGTACACATATACACATGCTCTTAACCATGTATTTTTATGCTCCTATATTAATTTAGGTAATCCCTTTTTTTGCTGATTTAAAGGTATGTGATTCTGAAACCAAAATCAAAACAATCATTATTATCTCCTACGTGATTTTACTTGTGACAAATCTCATTGTAATCTACTAGTGATTAGGGAGCAGCAGTCTTTCCATAAATACAACCTCTTTAAAGCTTAAATTGAAATCTGTCTCAGATGTGTTGCACACTTCTTATACTTTCACCTTATTGTTATGATCTCATCAATTGTTTTTATTTAATTTACTCTAAATTACTGTTGTTTTTATTTGTGTTTTTTTTTCTTCTTATAGTACCCTAAATTTCATTTCTGTTCATTTCTATTTTTTCTATTTATTTCTTTCGATACCCATTTGACACTATTGTAACTTTTTAATTATTATTATTGGACTTTATTTTCCTTTCTATTGGGACGTAGTTTGTTCTCCTAGCTAGAAATGTGCTTTAAAAATAAAATTTGTGATTATTATTATCATTATAATGACTGGGTATTAAGGCTAAATGCATTTGGCATCCTCAGCCACCAAAATATGCCAAGATTCTGAAAGCTGGCAATATATTTTGCTTATTTAGTCTTTCATTGGATAGTTCCTGATTTGAATTAAAATTTCACCAGTTTTAGATGATTTTATTCAGTTTTGACAGTTTCTCATATTAAGAAAACATTTAACATTTGAGAACATTATCCTCTGGGGTTTTGTAAAACAAAAAAAAGTTGATATATTTCAGTCAAGGGTATCATTAGATTTATGGTGTAGTGCCAAGATCAAGTATTGTATTGACATTAAAATTTTAAATATTTCAAACAGTGTCCAGTCCTAAATATTATTCATTTATACAGATGTTGTGCCTTGCATTATATTGTAGCATGTTCCTGTTATTTTGTCTACCTTGTAAATTTGTTTTAATATAAATGTGCTGGTTAATAATCCAGTTGTCTAACATGGAACTAGAGGATCATGGGATTCCTGTGGAACCCTGCAGTCACCGACCTCTCCTTAATATTCTCCCACCTTTAAGCTTCCGGACAAAGGTTTCACCTCTCACTCACTGTACATCTTTTCCTCTCCTCCTCCTCCTCCTCCTCCTCCTCCACCTCCGCAAACAAGTCCACAGTGAAGAGGCCAAGTTCATAAATGACATTCTCGGGCGCCCCCTTCTGGGCTGCAGACACATTTGATTATTCTGGACATATCTGGAGAGAAAATCCTGAGGAGAGAGTGAGGCTGCCAGCCAAGGCCTGGATCCTTACTGTCATTGACTTAACAAAGGAAATGAAGACATATTATGAAATCATAGTTTTGAGCGCCAATATGCTGCACATTAAGTCCAGTTAATATTCACTGAGGCCGATTGAGTGTGTTAAATCCTTACGGGCAAATCCATGGGATAGAAAACCCATGTCTTCCTTTTGAGGGCTCATACAAGTTAAGACCCTCTCTTCCTTTCACACAGTGGAAAGTAAGATTTGATTTTATTTTCAGTTTATATCATGAGGTTTTTTTTAATCCTTTAATCCCCTCATTTCTTTAATATCTCTAAATAGACCCCCTGTTGTTCCAATTACTGCCTGGTGTTAACGTCTGTACTCACCTCTCAGGGCTTTATAATGTTTATTAAAATCATTTATGTTTGTTTTTCTCTCTCACAGCATCTAAATTACAAACATGACAGTAACATACAGTAACATAACAGTTACATGTGCACAATTACAAGATTGTGCAAAAAAAACAACAAAAAAGGCGACAGGTTTTTGTTTGTTTGTTTGTTTTTTCTATAATAAGCTATTACTTTACAGTTCAATTAAATTAAGTGATGTATCTACAGTAGGAATGTCTCAGAAAAGGATATAATCTTACTAATAAAAATATGGCAGCATTATGCCAATAAAAAAACTGAAAACATCTGACCAATGACGACAGAAAACAGAGCCTGAGTGTATAACATCAGCCGGCTGAGTGTATGATTTTATTATGCTCTCCTCCTGATTGCGATTGGCTCGGGCCCATCCAGCGCACAAATAACCCCCAGCTGTAACCAAGTCCACCTGTTTATAAACACAAACAGTTATGAACACACTCCGACCTGTCACATCTCATCAAAGACGGAACACACACCGCAGCACGCATCGATGGCTTCAGCTGGCCCCTGTGGATGAAAGCTGTTTCCTCTCAAAGTTATGTTACTCATTCAAGGAGGGGTGAAGGTATAAGAGTAAAATCTGAGGAGGTATTACACAACAAGCTTTTGGAAGACAATATGTATCAGAGGAAGTCATCCCGGCTCTACTTTACTTCTCCTGCATCCTTTTCCATTTCACTTTCTAGACTTTTTCCCAGAGTGTGTTTCTCCACAGTGATCAGGGTCGATCCTGACTGTGCCTCCTGAGACACAGTAGCCTGTTGTCTAGCCTGGGGACGGGGGGTGGGGGGTGGAGGAATGGTGTTATGAGAAGGCGAAGAACATGTTATGTTAACCTGGGTGGTAAAAGCCTGAACATATTTGGGAAAATGCTCCTTTATACCTTCTCACACCCACTCGTTCTCTTCAAATTCTTCCTCTTAACTGCAGTAATTCTCCCATCTTTCCTATGGCTTCATACTTAAAGGGTCGTTTCACTCAAATTACCTCTCGTGGTACTTAGCCCCACAGAAAGTTTTTTGTTTTATTTGTCCAGTATTTAAGGTATCTGTCTCTGACATTACTGGTGAAGTGGAATTCATTTTGTGGAGCTCAAAACACTTAAAAATTGTAACAGCGACATAGTTTTCTAAAAACCATGTCCCTGTTACTATACCCAGTCCACAGCAGGACTGTAGTCACAATTTTAGAGTCAATTAATAATAGAGACAATTAATGACTTCACACAATGAGCAGACATGGTATTTGCTAATTTTGTCTGTCTGCCATTTGTATCGTATCGTATCGTCGTCTCCCGCTTATCCGGATCTGGGTCGCGGGGGCAGCAGCCAACCCTGTCTGCCATTTGGTGCTGGGCAAATTGTATACAGTGGGTTTTAAAGGGGGTATTTGTCAGTTTTCTCTGCCTCTGAATGTGATTTATTGCCGGAAGCAGGTGGTGGTGATTGTTGATCATTGCGTTTACAAGACAAGAGGTTATAATACGCCCTCTGAGCCGGATTGGAGACTACAGTGAGCCGCTATCGGAATGTGTTGTGACAGGCCATGGCTAGCTGGTTAGCATGCTAACCTCAGTAGAAAAAGACATGATAGAGACAAGAGCTAACATTAGCATTGCTTTCCACCTCTGGAGAGCGCTCCTGGCATGTAAAGGAATTAAATTTGATGCTGAACTCGCAACATTTCCTCTAGACTGGTACGTAAAGAGCTATTAATGCTAATGCTGGCTATGTAGCAATAGCAAAGCTTACAAATAGCTCCTTTAAGAGTTTTTTCATGGAAAAAAACTGCCTGCTACAGCTTAAAACAATGACAGCTGTAAGACTCAATCAAAACAGTAAAGTTGTGGGCCATGAAACCAAAACAATGAGCTGAAAAACGTTGAGGGTTAAATGGGTTGAATGGTAATTCACTGTGGCACCTTTCACAGTACAGATAGTAAATTTGATCCATTAAGAAATATGTATTACAGCAGCTTTACCAATGGGTAATTTATGTAGAATAAAAACTTCTCCACAAGTGATCAAAGCCCCCAAAGTCCTAGTCACAATACAATCGGAGGGTCGGTGATTTGATTCCCGGCTCCCCTTGTCCGCAAGATACTGAACCCCAGATTGCCTCCGAAGAAGCACTATATGAAGGAAAAGCACCCTATGAATTTGAGTTTGAATGGGTGACTATTGTAAAGTGCCTTGAGTGGTCGATAAGACTAGAAAAGCACTACATACTGTAAGTGCAGTCAAACAGACGAACAGCAGAGCAGCAGACCTCGCTGTCGAGTAGTTTACACTGGAATTACTCTCTGCTGAAGAAACAGTTCCTGTGAAATCTGTTGTCAGTATGTTCTGTGGAAAAAAGATGCTGCTGTTGAATTATTTTAGTCTCATTTGTCAATGCTGTGGGCAACATAAATAAAATTCTATTCCCCTCCCTTGTATTGGGATGTCAGCAGAAATCTTACACAGATATCTTTAAGCCCGAGGCAAATAAAACCAAGCCTGTACGGCCAGATATGTCTGAGTGAACCGTCCATTTAAGATCATAGAAGAGATATTATCACAGGTGTATTTTTGTGCCACCTTGTTGTAAAATCATTCCTGTGCCCCCGCCATCATCTCTCCTTTCATCTGTTAGTTACAGTATGTTATCCAGCCACTGTGTCAAGCAATGTGTCAGCACTCAGACTGAAAGGCTCTCTGTTCCCCTTAACTCTCCCGCTCCCATTGTGTTCATCTGGATGCTTTTCCAAGCTAAGCCTGGCACAGGCCTGGATTTCCGGAGCCCAAAATGTGAGCCCAGGGAACCGGACTCCTCCGGGAAAGGGGAGCAGCGGGAGACGGAGCGCCACTCAGAAGCAAAACAAACCCAAATATCAAGGGTTTATTTAAAATCTCCTTGTCTTATATTAACAGCAGCGCTACAGGCTAGTGATTAGCCACTCATGGGTCAGGGGTTCCTAAGCCTCACTTAATTTCCCTTGGAATCCATATTTTGTGTGTTTTATGAGACGCAAAATAAAGAGAGGGACTGGATCCATGCCGAGTCATTAAAACATATCATTGCTTATAGAAAATGACTAATCAGCGATGAGATAGGTATAGCTAGAATTCTTTTAATGAGAAAATACGGCGTGTCTAGTCCAGTTTCCTTGATAAACTGCAGCATTTTGATGGCACATGGAGCCACATATGTAGATATGATGCTATCTGATGTGCTTTACAAAGAGCTGAGACCTGCCCAGGTTATTGTAACGTCCACACTGAACACATGATCTCACTGCAGCGATCTTTGACATTGAGGGATTCATACTTGTTTGATGTCTTACAGTTGAAATGCCCTGCGCAGGAAGGAAGTGCTCACCCACTGGTCGCCTGTTCCATCTTCAGGAGCTCTATGGGAGGGAGGGAGGATTTCAGTGCAATATTTACAGTGACCTTTTCCTCTCACTGGCCAGGGGCCCATGGGAAAAAACTGGAGAAGACAAACAATGAACAATAGGGTTCAGGGATGAGCAATGGTGCCAGCGCAGCATGTGCCATTACGGGATGTAGATTACAGAGGGCTGGGGGGTCACAGCAAGGATCAAGGCATCAGCAGCGTCCCTCAGGAGCACACCTGGGACACCTGCTCAGACAGCCTGCTCTATTTAAACGCACAACTTACAATCACATGTTCCTTGCTAAATGAAAATATTGTCTGCAGATGGAATAGGAGCTTAAAGGAGGGGTTCAACAATTTAGGAAATGTGCATTATTGCTTTCTTGGCGAGAGTTAGATGAGGAGATTGATACCACTCCTGTGTCTGTGCAGTAAATATGAGCCTACATGCAGCAAACAATTATCTTAGCTTGGTGTAAAGACTGGAAACAGCAACAGCCAGAATTCTGTTCTGCAAAAGAAATTGTGCAGGACACAATCCCACAGAAAACAACAATTTGTCTCTTTATATATCAGTTTTTGTACAGATTAAGCACACAACATATAATGCATCAATTAATGAGCTTTAGAGTTGGTGGTAGATGGACCAAACTGGTCCAACTGGACAAAACCAGGCTAACCATTTACCTGTTTCCAGTCTTTAAAAGACACATATGAGAGTGGTGTTGATCGTCTCATCTAGATCTTGGCAAGAAACCCAAAAAAGTGTATGGAAAATGTTCAAATTGTCATTTAAGGAAAGCCTCTGCATATCTGGTTCTTGCTGTTCTGTACTATAAAATGTCAAAACTGTATATACATTTCATATAAATATATACAGTATAAATAAATAAATCATAATTTATTCCCATCTCAAAACATGACACATATAATGCACCAAATTACTTACTGATTTGTAGATTCCCTAGTTGGTGTGATATGCCACTGATGTTCTCATTCACTGGCAGAGGCTGTACTGAAGAGACCAAGATCAAAATCTTCCAGCGTCATTGCTTTAAGTTGATGTTTACATAGACAAACAGCCCCTGTGTTGCATCAGCATCTGTGCAAACTCCCAAGTCACAGTTTGATCCCTCAATTATCAGATTACCCTGTCTAATTGGACAATATGGTTTCCCCGGGGAGTGGGCCTTGCCTTATCACAGAAATTCTTTCTGCCCTGCACAATTTGGTGAGATAAATGTAATGGTATCAGCGTTCTAGTGTGTGCCTGGGTGGTCCCCGTTGCATTTCTAATGATGCTGCGCCTTTCCCAGAACAAGTGGAAATACCTCAGTGATGCACCGTGAAAAGAGAAACTAGGAAAGAAGCAAAGCTCCCACTGGGCTTCAGAATTCTCACACGAGGACATCCAAAACTTTAGAGGGGCATGCGTGCGGGCCTATAATGGTGTTTTGCTGCATTTAGTTTGAGATCTAAGTACACATATTTGGACTGCATAGAAGAAATTGTTCATTAGATGTATCTCACATTTGTTCTCAAAAAGGACCTTTAAAACAGATGTGCAGAACCAACAACCCATCAAACCAACATTTGCTGACAAAGACAAATTCAAAAACAGAAGAGAAACCAGAGAGATTTTGCTGATCAAGGATCATTCTGTTCAGGTAGATAGTGTTATGTAATAGTAGTAGCAGTGCTGCACTAGTAGTAGAAGAAGTATTCAGATCCTGTACATAAACAAAATTAGAAGTACCACAATGTAAAACTATAATCTTCTGTATTTAAAGTATCACTCAAGTAGAAAGAAAGTAGAGGAAAGAAATACATTACCTCAACTGCTGTAGGCCTTGATGCATTAACATGTAAGCAGTATTATATTGTTGTAGTTGGTTGCAGTGGAGCTAACTTTATACACTGTTAAGTTCAGTCTATAACAATACATCCTATTTGGTAAGCTGATTGTGTAGTGGAGTAAAAAGTTCAATATTTACCACTTAAATGTAGTAGAGAACATATGCATAAATATATATATATATACACTGTTGCCCATGAAGTTGGAATAATTTTGTTTTCAGACACAATCCTCTGTTTATTCCTATTTAAATGCATCAGTAATCACTTTGGAAGAGATTAACAACTAAAGTTTTGAGAAGATATACACTTTATCTGTCAAGAATAAAATCACATTGTCACAATCATTTCATGGAAAAGAGGTAAAAAATATTTTATTCCAACTTCATGAGCAACAGTGTAATATATATATATATATATATATATATATATATATATATATATATATATATATGTGTGTGTGTTTAGTATATATAATATAATATTATATAAAAATATAGTAATATAAAGCAGAATAACAAAGAAAGTATTCAAAAACACTGTAACTCTAAACTGTAATTAAGTAAATTAATCAAGTAAATATACTCATTTACTTTCTGCCGCTGCTCGGCTCTGTACTGAACATTGTAAAAGGTAGAGAATATCAAAAATGTAACACCTGGGATGTTTGAGTTTCCATATGTCACACTTTTACGAATGAACATTGTTTTGATTATTGATTTTAAATGAATTAATCAGTTTATTTTATTTTATTTTATTTTATTTTATTTTATTTCATTTTATTTTATGACATTTTATGACATTTTATGACATTTTATGACATTTTATTTTATTCTGAAGGCTAGGGCTGAAAACGGAAAACCGGAAGTAGTCAGAGGATACAGGAAACGGTCCCTGCAGACAAGCTGCTATAAACTGTAAGTAACTCTTTTCTCAAAGATATTTTTCTCAAAAGACACTCATTGTAGAGTCAATGTAATTGTGATACGTCAGGTAGATATTTAAGCGCTTTTTAATGCTGCAACGAACGCAAATGACAGCCTCTGCTATCCCTTCCGGCATAACGAAGTAGCTTGCTAGCGAACGGAGGTTAGCCTAAGCTAACGTTAGCTGTCAAATTTGTCAACAAAGCCAATATCATTCTCTCTAAGATCGCTGATGGCTTGTTGGATATGTCGTACAGGGTGTCTTAAGCGTGTCTTTGATAGCTGATGATAGTAGAAACAGCTGACAGACGTTGCCATCTTGGCAATATCAATAGCTGAACCAAACTGCATTCAATTATCCGTCAATTTAAAGGTTAATTGCGTTGCTTGTGTAGCAGAACATATTTTAAGACTTCTTACTAACTGTCAGCGCCCACTGTTAAATTCGGCGCGTTTGTCCTACGTTAACATGTACTTATTTGCTATGAAACATCAACCAATTTTCTTATCTAACTGCCACTGATTTTATAACTGCTTTGTTTTGCAAACGTACTGTAGTACATATATCTCGATCTCCATCTTTTCTTTTTCCATTATCTGGCTTTTGCTTGTCTCCAACGTGAATCATGTATACAGAAATGTTATAAACATTGGTTTTGATGCTCAAAGCATTAAACAATTATATTTCATTCACCAGCAAATTGTATTTCCAAAAATCTGATTACTCAGGATAATACACTGACCTAAACTGACATTTGTAATGAAGAATGACATTCTCTGCAAATGTATGAAATATAAATAATGGATCTCTCACAGGTGACACAAATATAAATAATGTTAATACAAAACAATAAAAGCCAGTTTTTGGAGGATGGAGTTTTCCATCAACAAGAGAACTTCAGTATTTTTTCATTGTCAGATGAAGCAACTTCCTTTTAAGAATGAAATATTGCTTATACTTGGACAACCTTCAATGTGTTAGAGAATAGTAAAAGTAAAATAGTGATGAAATAAATCATCACACCAAATGACCTCATATGACTCAGAAAGGCAGCCTTGTGTAAATGGAAGACACTCTGATGAAAATAAACATTAAATCACTGTACATAAGGTTTAAAGCACATTGTTCTTGCATCATGACCTCGTCCTTTATGTCTAATAGCTTATGACTGTAATGTTCCATTAAGTAATTTGATTGTAAATAAAATTGTTTTCAACTTTGTCATTCTTCAACATCTGCTAAGACTGAACGTGATGGAACTGATCAGATTTAAGTTTGTTGTTTTGTCCTTGAGGTGTTTATTTATTTATTGAAACCAAATTTAGTTGCAGTAAGAAGTTCTGAAGTGAGATTTGTTTCATTTTTTTAAATGTCATAACAAGCCTATGTTAATCTGAGATTAGGAAAACATAGTTTCAGTTGCAGTTGTAGATGTAGTCATTTCTAGTAGATCTAAAGGTTAAGATATTACTTACTTCATAAACCTTAAGACCTCCTGTTGTGATATACGCAATCACCTGAGCCTCATTAAGTGTTGTGTTTACAAACAGAAATAAGCCTCTATGCATATATTTTTTTGTGTGCTTTTATCAAATATTGTTACAACATACTTGCTTTAAATAGGCCTGTCCCAGGGAAACAACACCTTACCATGTGTGTATGTAAAACTGATTGATTGTATGAGAGAGTGAATGAGAGCAATAGATTGACAGGTGGATAGCAGGCAGGCGCCACGTCGCAGGGATAAGTTGTCATTGAGCTCCTCCATCACTTGACTTGACATCCATGTTAACAAGTCCTCAGCCTTTCAGTGAAAGTCTACAGAGCTCTGTGTATCACTTCTCCTTCTCTTCCCCAAAGTCAGCACTGCTTCGCTGGGGGAAGGTGGGGGCAAGGCTACACTGATCCATTTCCTGCCCCCTCCCAGGGCTCTAATTGAAAAATTTGGGTGGCCTTGCTTGTTTGTTTTGGTGGAATGTGGTGGGTAGTGTTTTTTGAGGCTTTTCCTCGCTGCTGCTGCTCCATAGACCTCGGGGTGAATCGAGCAACGGGGGTCAGGCTGAGCCTTGTTTATGAAGCGCACTTCTCTCTCACCCCTGTCTGCTCTCCGCAGTTGACCCCACCTGGTAGTCTCCTCCCTGCTGACAGGCTTGCTGGGCCACTGGTTTTCACAGTATGGTTTCTGTGACCCAGTCAGACCTGGACAGACAGACAGAGGAGCTTTGGGTTGGGAAACAGGCCACAAGACAGCTCAAAGAGACAGGCTCAATACTAATGGAGTCCTCTCATTTAATGCAGATCCTTACAAGATTCGGTTTTATTGAAACAATTGATAATCAGTTAATAATTCAATTTATTTTTTCCAGGTTTTCCTTGGTTCAGGCCTATAAATTGCGAGGATTTTCTGGTTCCTGCTGTATTACGCAATAGTAAACAGGGGAAGGGGACATTATGACAGAGATTTTTGGCTATTTTGTGATATTTTATAGGCCAAATGATTTATCAATTAATGGACTAATAGAGCAAATAATTGTCAGGTTAATCTTGAAGGAAAATAACGGATGATTAATTCGTTAGTTGATGGCAGGTCTGGTTAATCTAGATGTTTGAAGATGTTTTCTTGGGCTCCGGGAAAGTGTGACAGGTATTTTCTTTCACAACTTAATGACATTTTGTAGATTAAGCGATTAATCAGTTTATGAAAAAAATACATAGTCGATAGCCATAACAGTTTTTAGTAACACTTGTGGTAATTAATTATTTATCATATAAAAAACATTATTTGAAAATGTCACTTTGGACTCTTGGAACTTGTGATGGGCATTTTTTCCTTTTTGACATTTCATAGAGAATAAAGTGATTAAATACTTTAAGTAATAATCTTTAGTTGCAACCCTAAATTAATGTGCTGTAAGCAAAAATGTTTTTATAATTTATATTTGTATGTGACTGTGAAAGGTTCTCACGCTGGTGAAGTGTTTTTTTTTTATGTAAAGCAGCTGGGGCAGCAGTGTTACAACCTCACTCATGAAGGTTCAAATCTCTCCGTCTCACCATGTCATTGGGCAGAGCTGCCTGTCTCCAGTCTCTTAATCCTCTGAAAACATCTTCCTGAATTTGCAGGCCCATACTTTATATTTCTGTTTATTGTTGCAGGATTTTTATATGGGAAATTGGGGACTTCACTTCGTTGGGCCTAATTCTGAAAAGCAGTTGAGACTGACAAACAAACAAACAGACAGCCCTAAAGATAACAAACCCTGTGGGCAGACATCGTGATGGTAGGATAGTGAGCCAGAGGCACACATCTGATCACTCTGTCCATTTTCTCTGTCACGAAAGACTATCCATGAGCCCTGGGAGCGACTGCTTGCAGAAGAGATGCTGACTCATTGTGGAAGAACTCGTTGACTGGCAAGTGGTCGCAGCATCTGTTTTAAAACAGAACCTGCACAGTTCATATTGATATAATTCATTTATTTGAAAAATGATACAACTGACACATATTACGGTCAATTTTTGGCTATCAACTGCATTGCCCACTCCACATCTTAGAGGCATGTGGTGGCCCGGGAGTGAGTGAACACTGAGGAGGATTGTTTAAAGCTCCACCCAGCCTGTGTGATCAGGCCAGTCATCTCAGGCTGGGTCATGTTTGGCCCGCTCTGTGCATTCAGAGGAGTCAGAGGAGATCTTTGATGGAATTTGGTGTTTGTGTAATGTTGGGGAGTACGGACTGAAATGGTGTTAGTGGTGGTGGTGGGGAGGGGGTTGTGAGCAGCCAGCGTAGTGAGTTAGCTCCTCTGATGGGCGATGGAGGGGGTTGTGGGTGATGAGCTGTCTAAATGGGTCCCTTTGTGCCCGCTAAACCCATCATCTCTTTTACACATATCCACACACACACTTGCCAATCACTGCCATATGTGAGTCACCTTTGAGCTCAGGGCAGCATATGATCCGAGGTATGAACACCTTATTCATGAGATAGTCGTGTGTAAGCGTGTGTTGATGTGGTGGGTCAGGTAAATAGATTACCATCTTGGTTGTGATGGAGAGAGTTTGTCATGTTTTAGAGTTGTTGAACTAAAAAGGTCAGAGTTTGAAGGAGTTGTTGTGTTCTTCCCTTTAATTGATAGTACACAGTGGAGACAGACAGGAAACAGGAGAGAACGACAGGGATTACAAGCAACATTGTTCCCTGATTTGAACCAGAGTCATTGCTGTTACCTAACTTGCATCCTAGATAGGGTTGGTTCATAATTTTAGATGTACAACTAACAAACTATTATCATATTAGATGGTTATTTTTTAATTTATTGAATAAATGTCAGAAAACAGTGGAAATTGTCTATAACAGTTTCTCAGAGCCCAAAGTTATGCTTTCAGATTTTGTCTAAAAGCCCAAAATACTCAACTTCTCAATGATAAAAAACTAAGATAAGCAGAAAATCCTCACAGTGGAGCAACAGGAATAAGCAAATGTTTGGCATTTTTGCCTTTTATAAATGTTTTTAGAAACATTATGTCAAACACATAACAAGCCTCATGGACCCGACCTGAGTCAGTTGATTACATATTGTGGTTGGCCAGTGAGCCCTGCAAATGCACACAGTACACTCTCATGCACACCCTGAATGACAGGCACACAAAGAGAGAATGGCAAAGAGATAGATAAGGACAGTAAAAACTTAATGTTTTTTTTTCACAGTGCAATATGATAATCAATATGTGGTGCTCAGTTTTGATATTGCCGCTGTGGCCTAATAAGAAATTTTAGGTCTGAGTGAGGCTATGTGTCAAGTAAAGTGTGTGTGTGATTTGTTTTTTTTTAAGCATCTTTTATCTGAACTCAGTCCGTTCCTTACGTTTTTATGAAGAAGAAATCCATTTCTGCTATCTAGACCAGACCAGCATTTCCAGCATTTTGGGGATGTACTGTGGTATATTAAAGTAAAATGGTCTCATGTGGCAAAAAGATTTGTTCAGCGCTTTAATGAAAAGACTTTTGCTTTGTGTTGTAGTACTCCAGCACAGAGCTGAGGAAGGGTTGTCCCATATTAGCAGCAGTGCTGCAAGAGGATCCCAAGCCTCAGACCTCCACAGCTACCACACCGATTAGAGCCAGCCCTGCTGTTTGTTAGTCAGCCTCCAAGGAAAACAAACGTGCCTTTTTAGCCCTATTACCAGGGAGAGAGAGAGGGAGAGAGAGAGAAAGGTTGGGGTTGGGGGCTAGCAGAATCATGGTTGGAAGAGAATCGAGCGAGAGAAAAGAGGCTAAATCTGGTTCTGTGTTGTCATTGATTTAATTTAACCTGCGCAGTACAACATGGCTTAACACATGATGGAAGAAAATGGGGTATAGTCTTCTGGGAATCCTCTGATGCCCCCTAGAGGTTAATACCTTTATCCCTCTTGTGGAAAATGCTGCCTACCTCCTAAGTTTCCAGCTGAAGCTTCAGAAACCTCTTTTTTTTGTTTTCCTCTTCATGCTACTTTAAGGAAAAATCCATTCACAGTTAGGCCCCGGACTGTATAAAGTTATAGTTTCTATTACCTAGTTTGCAGGGTATTTGTGATTGTGCGTGACATGAGACTTGTGTCTCCTTAGTTTCTGTGTGACTTTCTGTGAGTTTCCGTGTGCTTGTGTGTGTTTGTGCACGTGTGTGCGTGCACGCTGGTGTTATAGAGAGGGGTCTGGGCAGTGTTCCCGTGTCCATGCACAGCCCCCAGAGTAAAGTAAACACAGCGGCTCTTTTCTCATCCCAGCCGTCAGCAGGCTCTCCCCAGGCCCGCGCCAGAGACCACACACCCAGACCACACACGCACACACACACACACACACACACACACACACACACACACACACACACACACACACACACACACACACACACATACACACACATATACACACACACGTATACACACATGTATACACACACACACACACTGCCCAGACCTCTCCGCAGATCCTTCCACATACTCGCATACACACAGACCACACAACACCAGCTCGGGCCCCTCGCACGCAACGTAGCTGAGCTGTCATTCTGCCCAGCGTGTATGTGTATATGTGTGTGTGTGTGCATGTGTGCGTGTGTATGTGTGTGTGTGGGCAGGCTATCTGTGTGTTTGTGCACGTGTATTTCCAAGATGAGGGGGGGATAGGATAGAAACACTCCTGGAAGCAGAATCAGAATTATACAAAATAAAGAGCCCAGTCCTCTGCCCCTCGCCGCTCCCACTCTAAACATGTGGGATTGATGAAGGATACACCAAGCTCTTGTTTTAGGGCTGTTAACCTCTTATCTTCTTCATGTCAGATCCATAGCCCCTCCATTTCCTCTGACAAGCGCAGGGCAGCAGCAACAACATGCGGTAAATCCCATTGGAGTTTTCTCGTTAGCTCTGGGATGGAGAGGTGGGGGACTCTGTGGCAGAAAGGTTTCCCAGAAAGGTTCCTTACTCATGGAGCTTTCTAGGTCAATACATATGCTGCTGTCCCACTACTGCTTTTCATGCTTCTGTGTTCTTGTTGTGCCATGTGTCAAAACATTCCCTGCATAAATTCCCTCAAATTCAAACCTGTTAATGGACACTGGAATGAAAATCGTCCTGTGATATTTACTTAGTGCCACGGGCCAAATATTCAGCAGCTGATAATTGTGAACTGGTGGGATTTTAGTGTTAAGGAGGTTTAGGTCTGAAATGATTGACAGAAAATATATCAACAGTAATTATGTCAATTGATTAATCTAGAGGCTCCAACCTTTTTTGGCTCTGGAGACCTATTTTATGTAGTTTTTGTGACACCAGCTATTTAAGATAAAGAATAGATTGTTTTTGTTATTGGCTCCTTTAAAATTAAAGATGGGTTAAAGATGGGTATTCTGACGTGTAGCGTGCACTTTACAATGAACATTATACATCTCAAGAGTCCTGAAGCACAAGATGTTGACACTAATGTTTATTTGAACGCAGCATGTCTAACCATGTCTGATGAGATGGGACTCGGGGCTTCATGAGTTATACAACTGTGCTGAGTGACAGCTTGTACCATTGTCTTGCAATTGATTAATCTGTTGAATGTTTTCTCGATTAATTGATTAAATTTAATTGTTTAGTCTATAAAATGTCAGAAGATAATGAAAGATGTCCATCAGTCTTACAGAGTCCAAGATGACTCAAACTCAAATATAATCTATATATATACAAGACAAAGAAAATCATAAAATTGTCACACTTCAGGAGCTGTTTAGCATTTATACTTTAAAAATTACAAACCTAGAATGGATTGTCAGAATAGTTGCTGATGAATTTTCTGAGGACTCATTATTTCAGCTCTACTATGAAGGTGAACGTTTAGGACTGTTGGTTGAACTAGCAACTTGAAAAGATTTCCTCAGTCTCTGGCAAATTGTGATTTGTGACATTTTTTTGGATATTTTATAGCCTAACAATTTATCAATTAATCAAAAAAAAAGATTCTCAGATTAACTCATGATAAAAATAATCAGAATTTGCAGCCTTAAAAATGGTTTTCAGCTCCTGATGGATGCACCGGCTGCTGTAAGAGGTTGAATCTCTTGACTTCCTTGTCACAGGAAAGTCTCTTTAACAAGTAGACGAACCAATGTTGTGCTCTGTCGGTTTAGATTTCCTTTGATATTAGATCCCCTGTTGGCTCTTAGAAGTCTTATTGCACCCCAGTTGTACACCTACAACTAATTAGTCACCACATAACTGTGTAAAGGGTTACCGTCATGAACTCAGTGCAGGTCCGGTCCGTGTGAACTTCTGCATTGTTTGTGGAGAACGTGTTTTGGCTCCGCAGCAAAAGGGCGGAAGCCTTGTTCAAGCTGCTTCAGAGAGTCTAGATTGGTCAGCCTTCTTGAGACCTGGCAGTAATTTATTAGCAAACATCTGTGCTGCTGAAATACATCCTTTCAATTTTTCATTTGGACGCTTTCCCTCTCTTCCTTTACACAGCCTGAACATGAACTGATTTTCATGGGTGCTCCTGCTCTGGTACCATAATCTGTACTGTATTGTGTGGGCTTATGTGGAATGATTGGGGAGGCCAGGTTTATTTATCCTTCGCTGTGAGGTTTACATTCTTCCTTTCCTCCCTGCTCTCTGTCTGCTCCTTCATTCTTGGCTCCCTTCTCTATTTTTCCTATTATCTGAGAGATAACTGCTGCAATGCATACATTGTTTGGAGACCTACAGGGTGGGAAATTAACACTAGCTGCCAGCCAAATTTTGTTCGTATTTTGCTGTCCCCAGTCAACTCTGAAAAACCTGAGTATGTGACTGCCTGGTGATTCAATAAAAGTGGTGTGATTTGTTTTTGACTGTATTTATTATTATAGTGGTATTGTTTTTTTCCATTTTTACTGCAGTAAGCCTGTATTATATCTTTGTAAGTAATGTCAGCTTCTAGTGCTGCAAGTAATAATTATTTTACAATGACTTTGTTTTTTAATTTAACAATTAGTTAATGTTTTTTGTTAAAAAGGTCAAAATTATGACAATTGCACATTATTATGTCATTAGAGCCCAAACTGATGTCTTTAAATTGCTTTTTTTTTGGACCAACAGTCCATAAATAAATACATAATTAGATGCAATAGATTTACAGTGATGTGAAACAAAGACAAGCAGGCAGATTTTCAGATTTGATCATACCAAAACTCTTCATTAATTTTTTCCCAATAGACACATTTATGGGTGCGCTGATCATTTTAGCTCTGATTGCTTCATTTCTAGAGCTCTCCCACTGTTAATTGAACGGTCAGTGCGTGGAGTTTGTTGAGGTTTGTGTTACTCACCGTGTCCTCTTACGTACGCCTTGCTCTGCCTGTTTTTATTCTCCAGGACCAGGTGCTGATCGATCCAGTGTTCCTGTCTGCCCCCTCAGGCCACCATGTCTCGTGCCCGTCAGCCCCCGCTTGTCACAGGCATTTCACCCAAAGAGGGTGCGGCCTGGACCAAAGTCACCATCCGTGGAGAGAACCTGGGCACGGGCCCAGCTGACCTCATAGGTAATGCATTTATAACCACATTGTTAACAATAGACGCAGCTCCGATAAAACGTTGTAGTTTCTATCTTTGTTTAATTTTTTAAAATAAATTCCTGTTCAGAAATATTTTTTTCATGTTTTACATACTCCTTAATATTTATATTTCTTATTGAAATATGTATAATAATGAATATGTGAATATAAATATACAGTATTTAGATATTTTGTTTAAATTGTCACACAAATGTGTTGAAGATGTCAACACATTATGTAATAAACATTTATTTGTTTCACCGTAAATAATATAATTCTTAGGTGATGATTTTTATTATTTATTTCTCTGTGGGAGTTGGTTTTGTTGGAGGCGGGAGACACTGATGCTGAGTAAATGTAGCTGATTTATTTTTGTCATTTAATTTCTGCTCCGGTACGTTGAGTATTTTGTAACTTAAAACGTATTAACTGATTTTATTAACTTATCCATCAACAAACCACAGCGGCTCTTTTTTAAACAGGCTGGTGTAAAGTTTGGTTTTGTTTATATGATCCATAAGTGGACAGGACAGTTCATTCTTTGTTCCCCTGTGAATAAGGATTTCAACACTTTTTCTACTGTTTAGGTTTTTACTTTCAGGACAATTTGATAAGGTAATAAGTGATACTGACCTGAGGTAAAAGCAAGTTAAGTTCTGATAATGCATTTCTATGTAGACAGTTTGTTTTTAATTGTTTAGTTTTAGACATATCAGCAGATATTCATCATTATTTAAACTGGTTACATGCATGAATTTTTAAATATGTGTTGCAGTATTACAAATATTTTCGAAATGAGGTCAATCTGAAAATTCATTATGGATTCACCGTTTCATTTTGCAATTATAAATAGCAATATATCTTTTGTGAATTTCCTATAGGTATAAAAATATTTAATGTTGGAAGTTGAGTTCACACAACGGCTTTGTGGTGTAAAGAAAAAAAAAACACATTAACAAAAGAAAAAGCACAGCCCAGATTTAGGAAAGAAAATACTTTGCTTTTGTGTAATTCAGCTTCTCCTGTGGCGCAGCATTTTTCCAACTCACCAAAAACAAAATTTTTTTGTTTGTGTAAATATTTAGATTACTGTATGCCTAGTTTGAGAAACTCTAGAGCTTATCAAAATGCATTAATGTGAAAATATATTTTTTTTCCATTTGCCACACAGATGGACTACCTCCATCTTGTTCTCATTATGTGTTCGTCACACACTTTTTCTATGCCGATATTTTCCCTCATCTTCGCCAGTTCCTCCTCTAACCCTGCTTCTTTTAGGTCTTAGTGGAGGTGGGACACAGGACTCACACACACTGCTGCTCCATGCTTGGCAAGCTGTGCTTTGGCCAGTGATACAGGTCTATTTCTGACCATGAATGTCCCTGGGGCCTGGAATTAGATAATTAGATATGCACAAATGTGTGTGAGTGCTTATGTATTCAAACAAAGTGGCCAGTAGAGAACAGAGGCAGGAAATTGGACTCTAATGGGCATATTATTCACGGTTTTATGGGCTATTTGTTGATCAGCTTTTATAATGTTTGATTATACACATGTGAAACTTTCTGAATCCCCTCAGCTAGAATTGTCAAAGTAATCCCTGTGTCTGTCTTCTAGTGTCCAAATAGTTTTCAAGAGGGTTTAAAAAGAGGACGACAGATGCAGGGGCCAAGTGCACATTGTGCCAGTAATGAGCCACTTAGCAGTGAAGTGACACACGTTAGCTTAAAGGAGCTGAGTGAGAGGAAGGAAGGTCACGGCCACCCACACCCACCGTGACCCCAACTTCAACTTTGACCCCTTGGTGACAGTTTTGACTAAACTTGCTGATAGATGCCAATTCTGTCTTGAGTGCCGTACCTCTTGTTATAGATTGTCTGTGTGTGTGTCGGTGCTACACTTTGTTTATTTTTGCTGTCACAGTGTGTCTGTATCTCTCACCCTTTTCACCCTCTCCCTCTCTCTTCCGTCTCAGGTCTGTCGATCTGTGGCCATAACTGCCTGCTGACAGCCGAGTGGATGTCAGCCAGCAAGATAGTGTGCCGTGTGGGTCCTGCCAAAGACGACAAGGGAGAGATCATCGTCACAACCAAGTCTGGAGGCCTCGGCACCTCCACGGTCTCATTCAAGCTGCTCAGGCCAGAGAGGATTGGTAAGCCTCAGAAGACAAAAAAAAGGAGACAGAATAAGAGAGACAAGTAGTTGCAACTACAGCTAATAATTATTTACATTAGCAGTTCATCTCTTTTTTAAATAATCAATTTATTATTGAGTCCATAACATGTCAGAAAATAGTGAAATGTGCCTGTTACAATGTCCCAAAGCTCACAGCAACATCTTCACATGGTTTGCGTGATAAAAAAATGACTGAAAACAAGTACCGGTAATCAGTTGTCAAAATTGTTATTGATTAATTTTCTGTAAAACAACAGACAAATCATTTCAGTGCTACTCCCATCCAATTAGCATAATACCATTTACTTTTTCCCCAAATCACAAGTTTGTCTCAGAAGGCTTCATGATCTGTTGGTCATAACACTCATTAAAAAAAAAATAAAAAATGAATGGGAGGATCCTCAGAAAGCACAAATGACGGTGAGATCTCCACGGTGGGCAAGGGAGTTCCACGCTCTGCAACTTTTAAATACACAAAACATAAAAAAAAAAAAAAACGTGTTCATCACTTCGACAAATTGCAAACTGCAAATAAATAAAACACGAGAAAAAAATTGAGAAACACACTGACTAAAAAGTGACAAACATGCCTGGAAAGTCGACCACAGATCAGTGATGTTGGAAAATCAGCCGACAATGTTTATTTTAGTTTTAAGAATAAAGTGTATGATTCAAATTTCACTACAGATATTGGATTTAAAAATATTTTTAGTCTTTTCCTAATTACACCGTCATGTTTATAAGGAAACTTCTGTTGCTACATACAAGTTGCTGTGATCCGCATATATGTTGTCAAGTTGGTGAAAATGTTTAATTTATTTTCAGCATTTTTACTAAATGCAACATAAAAAAAAATTAATGTTTTCTTTATTTGCTTGTGTCTTGTCCATCTGCACGTGTTAACATGAGCTCTGTCAGCCACTGATCTTCTAGGACCTCGCAGACAAACATAATTACAATATCAATTCATTAAAAAGTAAAACATTATAGATAAGACATAGATAATATATTATAAATAAATAAAAGTGCAACAAGTTAAACGAGTGTCAAGCCACAAGTGTTTCCTACATGATACTGTGTATATTGAATGTTCATGTTTGCATGTGTGCAGTTAGAGAGAGACTGTGTGTGTGTGTGTGTGTGTGTGTGTGTGTGTGGGCGAACATCTGGGATGTGTTGCAGCGCTCAGTGACGTGTGTCTGGTCTGTCCTGCCCTGTCCTGCAGGTATCCTGGACCAGTCTGCCGTGTGGGTGGATGAGATGAACTACTACGACATGAGGACCGACCGCAACAAAGGCATCTCCCCCCTATCCCTGCGACCCAGCAATCCACTGGGCATCGATATAGACAAGTACAGAGCAAGAGCATACGAACACACACACATACGAGCACAATCACACCGCCATAAACACACACGCTCTACTCATTGAGTCATGGTTTACATCCCTAAACAGAAACAAACTCTCCCCATATGCAGGCGTTTGAAATATTATGCCAACGCAGCAATGGCTGAACAGCCTCTAACCACTGCACAGAGGGATTGGAAACAGAATAATTGTGTAAAAAGCAGAGGGGACGATGGTAGAAAGGGATTTGGAAAGAGCTAAAGCAGTGACCCATGCTCATGTATGTACACCGCCTCAGAGGCAGCGTGGCGCGGTGCTGCCTCCCACGCGCCTGGCAGGGAGTGCACAAGTTGTAATGTATAGTTTGTGTTGTCAGGTTCTGGCATTTCTGGGTTAGTGTTTGTTTGGTTTAGAGGGGCCGGGGGCAAGTGACCACTCGTGACCAGAGACAAGACCCCCATAAATAGGCTGTACCATTCACTCACCTCCCAGGGTTGCATTAAACATCCAGCATACACAGTCTGCACAGTTCTCTTTGATACTAATACGTGAACACACCAGCAGTTGATCTGTTACATGGAGCCATTCAAAAGCAGAAGAGGAGTCTTGTTTGTTATAAAGCACCACCCTGTTGTCTGCTCTATCTACGTGGTTGTGTACATCTTTGTGTAGTGATGTCACTGGACGGTTATTTAGCTGTAGCTGTTTACACCAGCTGTTTCGTAACGTCATACTTGGCCCAGTTATAAAACAAGTGTTTAACAAGTGGAGACTGATCAATCACTAAATTAAAACGGGGTCAACCACACAAAGTAGATCTTACATAGAGTTTACAAAAAACACTATATATATAAGGGGAGCAGCAGTAATACGGACAACGTGACCTGACACTCAGTTTGAAATACTGCCTCATAATGGTATAAACTGATATAATGAGTAGTCTCCTCTCATCTAACTATGTCAGCAGTAATAGTCCATGTACACTTATTATGAAATACTTATATTTCTCCTTGTAAACATATATGGAGAGTAAAATAAATACAAACGATATAACCAGGTGATACTAACCTTTGCATGTAGGTAATATATGGCTTGTTATAGATTAAGCTGCAACGTCTTAATCTTTCTACCCAAGACATTCCCTACGTTTAGATGGTACAGTCCACTGTAGTTTGAAACACCAGATTGAAACTAGCTTGAAGAATTTAGTGAAGGACTTAAACTGAGTGATGGATATATGAATAACCTGATTCTGGACTCCAAGGGAACTTTCTAGTTCCATCAGCAACTTGTTGTCAGGCGTTTTGCTATGCATGCTATCATCTCGGTCAGAGGTGTAATGCTAAAACTATAATATAGTCCAACATCTAACACCTACTGAATATGGAGAGCTTGAATAGTGATAAACTACATCTACATGCACTTTGCACCTTCTGCAAACAAGAGTGTGTAAGAGCCTTGACGGTGTGTGAGCTATTGAGTCTTTATTCTGTAGTTGAATATACTGTTAAGAACTCCAGTGATCATTTAATGTGAGATTATGGAGTAGTGTTTGTGAAATATTCTGTTTTATTGTTTGGTATTTTATGGGTTAAACTGAAAACAATGAGCACCATAAAGGGAATGAGACCAGCGTCCTGTGTTTCCCTCAAATACACTCACTTCTTGTTGATTTAAAAAATTTCGTGAGCATGAATTTCACCTCACTGAAAAAAACTAGAAGGATTTTTAAAATTAATTTAGTGTTCATTGTCAGTGTTATTTTTATAGCCAAAAATATAATATATAGTGATAGTGTAGACATTTGAAACTTTCGCTTTCACTTAGTTTCACGTCTTTAACAGTAATATTTTATGTCCTGAATACTATAATATATACATAATATATAAATAAATAATATAATTATATTTTGTCCATATGCATGACTGTGTGTGTGTGTGTGTGTGTTTGTATGTACTCACATCTACAATATGTACCCTGTGTGCATGTGTGTATGTGTGCAGCACAACGCTTATCCCTGTGTATGGATTTTCAGTTTCACCGACAGCGTGTTGGTTTTTCTACATACGTGTGTGTAACTGCAGAGTGGGTGGTGATGGTGGTGGTGGGGGTTTGGTTTGTGTAGACCACGGGTCATTAGTGGAGATCAAGACTCCCTAATGAGTACTGGGTCCTCTAGGGGCACCCAGGCGTCACACACTGCACTTCCCACGCCAAGCTCTCCCAGCCTGGGTAGTTCTTGGCTGCACACTGCCCCCTGCTGGAAATGCTTCCAACATCAAGTTAAAAATTTATCTCACCATTTACACACAATTCCTTTACCCTACTCAATCGCATTTTGCCACTTATATAGTCATTATATTTATTCTTTTTTTTTAGTGTCTGTGCGATTTGATCCTTGATGTGTTTCTACTGTTTATATACTATACATCTACATACTGTGCATCCTTTCATCTCTTTTTATTTGTCCTCTTCCAGAGGCAAAATCCCACAGAGTGACATGGAGCTGACATTTCCAGGAATGAGTGGAGACTTCACCAGTGAGAACTTCTCTGCCACCTGGTACCTCATAGAAAACCATGCAGGATCCAGGTAGGTTCTTTGTTGTTACTACTAATGTTAGGTTACGTTACCATTCCTCATAACTACTAATAACTTCCTAAGGTGCCCAGAAAGCAATGTGAGTCTTACTGTACTCGATGTTAGCTAGCATCACATTTTTTGTTCTCAACTGAATTAACCGGACGAGAGACAGGAGGCTACAGGGGGGTTAGCTGAACCCTCCAACAAACATGAGTCAGGGTCTGACATGTCCTGGCCACTGTGCTGCTGGTTTCTTGGGGTGCGCCTTCAGCAAGGCTGCCAGTAACACTCCTTGCTGGTAGGTGAGATCACTGTCAGGTAAATCCATGTGTTATGAAAGAAACATTACCTTCTCCTCTCTCGCCAAGACAGCAGATGATTCTGGTCCAGTAGGACTGCAATTAGTTGATTAATTGATCAGTCAGTTGACAAAAAAAAGTTAATTCAAGTTAATCATTTAAGTAATTTCTCTAGCTTCCAGCTTCTCAGGTTTGAATATGCTCTTAATTTTTTTAGCAATTTCTTCACTGATAGTAAACCCTATATATATTGTGGCTTTGTACTGTTGGTCAGATGAAACAACACAGTTGAAAACATCTCCACTATTTGCTGATGTTTTACAGACAAAGCGACTAATTTATTAATCCATTAACCAAAAAAATAAGTGATAGAATAATTGTTGTTTGCCATCCTTTGGTGCAGACTGGGAGATGGTGATGATTGAATTGAAAAGAAAATGAAAGAAAAAAAGACAGACAATAAGCTGGTTGGTTTTATGACTTGTATTTTGATTTATCTGCACACCGGCAGTTGGTCGTCCACAGAACAGTGAGGTATGTAGACGAGGCAGCGCCGACCCAAAAGCCCTGATTCCAGTTAACTGTCATGTCAGGGCAGATGAGAGTTATTTTGGACTCTCCTGGCTTCCTCTCCCCCTGCTTAACCTCCCAGTAACCCAGACCCCAGGATCCAGCATGACCAGGGGCCTCTGTTTGGACCTCGCTGGGTGACTGTTTCTTCCTGCGGAGGAAACCTCACTCAAGACTCTGACACACACACACACACACACACACACACACACACACACACACACACACTCTCACACTGGGCCACAGATGTGTGTCCAGAAATCATGTTTCTCTGTACAGACTTACATGCATGCTTATGTGTGCTGCATAGGAGTTGTGTAGTTAATCATACTTAGACAACAAAATTGCAGAATAATATTAGGGTGTAATAGTGCTGAGATTCGCAGTTCTCTGTTTTTCTAATCATTTTAAATTCGGTATATTTGGGTTTTGGACTGTGCACAAAATAAGCTATTTGAAGACCTCACCTCAGCCTCTGGGAAAATGGAGTGTGCTAAAAAAAATTGAGAGAAACTAATGATTAGTTACAGCCTTTAATGACTGAAATATTGCTTTTGATGTTTCCTCAGTTTTGAGCAGCTGAAGGCTGCAGCCACTAACCTGAAGAAGCAGGCTACTAAGAAGAACGAGGGGAGTCTGGCCTATGTGAAAGGAGGCCTCAGTACGTTCTTTGAGGCCCAGGACGCTCTAGCAGGTGAGAGGGATTAACACGTTTTTGTCTGCTGTGGAACCTCACCAAATGGTCTGCAATAAATATACAAATCATCACTCTTCATCTCTGCTCAGAAAGGAGCTCTTGATTTTTTTTGGAAAGTGTGTGTGTGTGTCTCGGGATTTTTTCTTTCCCCACTTGCGGTTTAGCAGCGGTTGATTAAAGAGGCTCATTTGGACGCTGTGTGAACACCCTCCACTTTGTACTACTGTTACACCAGCCAACCACAACACTGCTAATTCACCTTCATCAAAATGAGATCAGCTCTCACCTGTCACACACAGTTTCGCCTGAGTCTCCCTAGAGCCAGGAAGTGGACACACACGCACGCACGCACACACACACACACACACACCCACACACACACACACTCATTGACCTTCTGGTGCCAAAAAGATTTCAAGGTAGCAGAGACTGACTGCTGTCGCTCTGCCAGGTACCTCAAATCAATTGTTCGCTTCATCATTCATACTTTTGTCTGTTTACTCTCTGCTCCCGCCATAGCCGCTCAGTTACTTCCGCTTACTATTTATACGTACACTTTTCTGCCTCCATCATTATTATTATTGCTTTCCGTATGTTTGTGCCCCGGTTGGGACAGAGGCAATGTTTTCATTGTTAGTGGCTGAATCTAAATAAACGGAGCAGCCCAACACAATGCAGGCCAGAGTATTAGGACTGATAGTGCTGATAACAGACCCAATATGACCAATGGGAACAATGCACAGTCATTCTCACGTTCAGACTGAGCGTGCCTACTGTGTGCCCACTGCCCCAATGGGAAATGTACAGTCTCCACACATGGAAGAAGCAGCACACCATGGATGGACTCAAGTGACCTGTGAACCAAGAGGTTATCGTGATGCTTTATGACCTGTATGACAGGATGGGATTTATTATATTGGCCAGAATCTAAGACAAACCCGATCAGAAGACTCTTGTTTGCTTTACAACGTATTTTTTTTATAAATAAATGATAAAGATATTAGGGACACTTTGAATTAAGCTAGGTTTCATTTCAAGGAGAATCCACATTAACCAGTGGTTGCAAGTTAGTGGTGATTTTAAAAGGGTTTTACCTTAATCATTAGTCATCACTGTCATTACTCCAAATTAATCACGTCGCTCCACATCTGCTCGATGTGTAAACAGGCAAATATTTGCTAAAACATTTTCTGCAACGACTTCATGACATGTTGATGTTTGCAGTTTGTGCAGCTTTGCCCAAGTGACTAAAAAAAATCAACCAATGGCACTTTAAAGCATCATTTTAACATCTGTGCAGCTTGTCCAAGTGTTTTCAGGTGTGGCTAGCAGACATTTAATTACAGTCAAGCTTCGTAATGATTGTTTTTAGCTGTTAGTATTTTCCTAACTGTTCCTGCCTTTACTTCCTATGTGTCAATGTAACAAAACGTACAGGAGAGATGAGAAAATTCACACTGACTAATTCTGCTCATAAACAAGCATCAACAAACTTGCTAGCTTATTAACAATAAGGCTACAAATGGCCCCAAATGCAACACTATTGTATATAAACCGTATAACATTAGAGCACTTACTTCATTCAGAGTTGTGACTCCATAAGTATCTACTCCTCGAGTATCATACACCTCCAACTTAACGAATATAATTTCCACAAAAAACATGGTGTCATCTCTGAGCCCTGTCTTCTCACCACGACTCATTACAGCACTACAACATCCTTTCCTGGCCAACTTTTGGCTCTCAGTCATAAATAATGAAGTGGTGGCCTGAGAATGGATATCTCAAGTAGAGATTTTCTGTACACTAGGTATGGTCGGCCAAACTGACATACCAGCCAGCACGCTGCTAACAGCCAGCCAGCTCGAGACAGCTCTGCAATCTCTCACTTGCCAGGCCCAGTTAGCACAGCTGTTTGAGCAACTGTGAATCCTTTCTTTGTCTCTGGGCAGCCCTTGGCAGCTCTCTGTTGTTCCGAGTCAGTCCAAATGAAACCTCACCTGAGATGGAGCTGTGAAAATTTTAAAAGAAATTAACAGTGAAAAAAAGAAATTAACAGGGTGCTTGTGTTTTTTCCTTGCTCGAAATTGTGCTGCATTAGAGGTTTCTCTCAGTTCACCATCTAGACATTTTTGTCTCCTGTTTATTTTCGGTTCTGCTTGCATGTGAGATTTTTATTGATGACTTTAATAGAAGTCGGGAGTTATTTTTTAATACAAGTGTACTGCTGCTGGCTAGGTGGAAAGAAGGAGAAGAAGCCAAATCTGTAAAGAGAAATGAGGCGGATAGAAAATATTTAGAGCAAACAGCGGGACTCTGACTTTAATATCCGCAGGGTTTCTCGCCGTCCCTCTCTTTTTCTTCTTCCCACTAATTGCTTCTTAATTGCTCTCCAGTATAGCTAACCATCTCCAACAAAAATAGCAAAACAAAATACCATGTCTCTTTTAATGAACTATGAACTCTATGCTTAAGCACACAGTTTAGACTTTTGCATCTACAAATCACAGATCTTGTTAATTACAGTGCTGTTTGGGTTTGTTAGCTCTTTGGCAAATGGAGAAACAAGACTGGGAGCATCAGCCAGCTTTTTAGTGGAGTTGTAATCTTCCAGCTGATCAGAACTGCATGGTCAAGTTGCAAGGCCTCACAAGATTTGCATTTCGACATCCATACTTTTACGTTTGTAATTTCAGATTGGCAGGAGCATTTATCCAAACAGCACTGTGCATGTGTTTTTTAAACTGGGACAAAGGATCCCATCTTAATCACTGGATCAGTAAGGTGTTTGAGACTGACCTAATTATACAGATACTCTTATTTTTATTTACCGGATTGAACAATCCACATTAAATACTATTTCTTAGTCAATGTTATTATGTAATTCAGTGTTTATGGTACATTTATGAACTTACAGCGAGATGCTGACTGTTTTTGTATCACAGTTATTCCTGGTGTCATGTTACTTTACATAAAAAATTTAGGGGATTTAGGGAAAGGGGACCAATCTTACGGGATTGAGAAACTATGTTGGCAGATATCCTGGGCTGGCACATTTGGATTAGTATCAGGAGAAAAAAAAAATTTAAAATGAAATGTAATTTTTGAATAGCTTTTAAGTAAAAATACATATTTAAGAAGAAAAAGAAAACAAGATGTCATTAAGAGATGTATGTATAAAGGTGGGTGGACAACCTGAGACATAAATAACTACTTTAACCCAGAGAAGTTAGTCAGCATCACTCACACAGGGTCACAGGTCAGATCCTGTAAATGTAAACACTTTTTTACCTTTGTCAGGTGGCCTAGTTACTGGGGTGGAAAATTTGGAGGTATGTTGTGGGGTTAAATGCGCATTTATATCAAATAATAAAGTTTCAAGCACCTATATGTAGAAGTTTCATGGCTTTTATTGACTTTAGAAAAAAGTTGGATTTTTATATATATATATATATATAAATATATTCTAGTTTCAATAAATTGTATAATTTTTGCTTTAGCTGGTAACAGAGTTTTTGTCTGATACAATATCTTGTTTGAAGAAGGGATTTTTTTTCAGTGATGAAACAAGTGGTCCTGTGAACACTCCATGTGAACCACTACAGACTGGTGAAAGAAATGGAAGGTTTCTGGCCATGGCGACTGTTTGGTTTTGGAGCCTCAGTGACAAACTGAGCCATGCCTCTGAGACAGAGACAGTCTGGCTGATTGACTGACTGACAGTCTGTCAGGGAGTCCAGGGTTGTTGCTACTAAAATGTTGAAATTTGAGGTTTTTCATTGTTGTGTGAAAAGGAAGTCTCCCAGTGATGCAGGAAACGGAACGGCTACCGTGTTCCAAAAATGCCAGATTCCCAGGGCCTATTCCCTGAGCCCCCAGCCCCCAGCAGGAGTCAAAACATCTCCAGCTTTAGAATCCAGGGACACTGTATTTTTATTCTTATTCATTTTTTTTTTTTTTTTCCTCAATGGTTCCAGGAAGTGAAGCGGGAGCTGCAGCTCTTCCTCAGGTCCTGTCTGCGTGTGTTATCCGGACCCTGACCTGATGTTTAGGTTAGCTGTGACGTCATCAGCCCTTCACTGTGTGACAGACGCAGAGGACACACAGCTGGCTACAGGGCAAGGGGGAGTGTGGAGATGTGAAGCAGACCTGCAGTGTGTGTATGTTGTGTGTGTGTGTGTGTGTACTCTCCCGTATACACTCCCACATCTACGTACTTTTGTCCTAACCTGCATCTGGCCACATTTTCTGCTGGTCGAGAGGTCCACGAAAGGGCCAGCAACGTCTGCACTGATTAGGCAATGGCATGTTTGAACAGCGTGTTTTAGGAATACCTCGGTCTCTGCCTTGAGGCTTCTGTCTGTCAGAATGGACCCACTTATTTATTTACAGAACTCTCCCCCTTCACTTTGCCTCCCGCTCCCTCTGCTGTCTCCAAAGCTCTGCTAACAGCCAGTATTTGTAGTGGAGCAACTGTGAGAGAAGAAGGAAGGCAGGGAAGTGGAGAGAAGAGAAATGAGAGGATCGTTATCCTTTTTTCTTTTTTCTTTTTTTTTTTTCCCCTTATATTTCTGTCTCTTAACTTCATTCTTGAGATGTCTGCCTGTTGCATATTTGAATCGCCCCACAAGTATGTATGAGAAGGTCTCCTAAACCTTCTCCACCTCTCCTCCACTTTGTCAATAAACCCACACTGCAGCTCTCAGCACCCAGCTGCCCGCTGCTGCACACCATTTATTTATTCACGATGGTAGCCACACCACTCGCTCTCCCTCTTTTTCTCTGTCTGCTCTCATTCCCTCTTTTCAGATTCCCTCTCCCGCGTGAAGCTTTTCATGCTAAGTGATGGATACAAGCCATCGGCGAGCCCCCCCCCCCCCAAACTCTCCTCGTCCCTCCCTTGCCTCTGCAGGAATCATTTTTGGCGTCCAGACCTCCAGCCCTGCTCCCCCAAATGTTATTTTTCAGATGGTTGAAACATTTTAGATTCACATTACCTCAAGGTCAAAGGGTTCCAAATGTCCCAAGACCACAAAACGGTGCTATTAATTGCTTTGGTTAAGTGAATTGATCCGGTACAGTCACCACTGAGACACGGGCAGGTTCTCTGTTGCGTGGGAACAGGCACAAGAGGGAGTGGGTTCAATAGCAGCATCTGTGGGCGGGGAACCGGCGAGGTTATCTCCCATCTATCACTGGGGTTAGGGCATGTTTATTGTTTTACCTTCGGTTCCTGAAATTGAAATTGTTCCTGTCTCCGGGGGATTGCACGTTGGTTACTCTACAGTACAGAGAACCTAAAATTATTTTCAGATTTTTTTTTCCCCCACATTTCTTACCAGATCCTTCATTCATGCAAACATTTATTGTTCGTCTGATTTCCTTTCAGTGTGTTTTGTCCGCCACAGTCTCTCTACAATATGAATTAATTGGTGACTTGTGTTGCAGCGATCCACCAGAGACAGGAGTCTGATGGCACAGAGAGAGTGGAGGGATCAATGACCCAACGACTGGAGAACATCCTCAACAGTAAGCATCCTTTCATTTAGAGTCCAACCTCAAGAGAAACTGCAAACTCCCCGCGTTAGTGTTCAAATTCAGTTTTTGGGATATTTCCCGTTTCCGTTTAGCACACAAAGGCTCTGTTCCATGTGTCATTTCACACAGTGATCTGCGTCCTCTATCCCAAGCCGGTTGAAGAAATGGAATCGGAATTTAGACACAAAGCTAAACATCGCAATCTCAGGTGCTCTGTAGTTATGTGATGGCTTTCCAGTCTTTTTCAGCATGGGCAAGCAAAGTCTTTCAATACAGAAAAGAACAGGTTTATTATTTCTATGGGTGTAATTAGCAGTTATTTTGTTGACAGTCACTTTCTTTTATGATTCATTCTGATGTATCTTTACTTTTCATAATGCAACCTAGAATGGGTATGATTTCATGGACCTCTCAGAAAATCTTTGTATATTACGGTATATATTTTTTAGATATAATAAAATATTTATATTCAGCCTTGAAAAGAAGAATATCTGGCACACTGCTCTTGCTCAGCATCACAGTTTATTGATCATCCTAATGTTGCAGTCTCAGTCAAGTATTTTAAGCAGTTCTTACAACCATGATCTGAAATAGATAATGCTCCACCCATCTTGTTTAAAATAGCGGCACTTTCTAACACACCTGCACCTGTGACATTTGGACGTGCAAATGTGTTCATCGAGAAAATTGTCCTCTTTATATTGAAAATCCAAACCCCTTCAAATCCTTGCTCCTCTTTGGCTCCTTTATTTCAGAGACTTCATCTTCCTACAGGTTCCGTTCATTTTTTCCATTCTTTTTTTTTTTTTCAAGTCATTAATTCAAACTTTCACTTTCACACGTCATCTGATCCTTATTTTCCTAAATATTTCCCTGGCAGATGTTCATTTTCCATAAAATTATTTTCTTATTAACCTTTATTTCATTCTTTTTACGTATTTCTACTTAAAATAATTTATTTCTATTTTTGACAATGTGGATGTTTTGTATTATTTAGGTAGTTGGAATTTCTTTCACTCCCTGTACTTTACTGTACATTGTTAATTGTATATAACCTGTGTTTGATTTGAACCAGGTTTAGATTTAAGTCAAACTCAAAAAACAAAAGGAGTCAAAGTGATGATAAGAGAGGGCAGTAACTTCAATATCCAGCACATATCACACTGTGATACTGTCCATACAGACCAAACACATGTACACTGTGTATGTTCAGTCACCTTTGTAGGTCTTCCTCTCTGAAATGAGCAGATCCCTCAGCAGATCCCGCGTTCCCACCCTTGATAATGTGACTGCTCTAATGGAGGGTCAATAAGCAGGTCCTTTTCCGAAGGTCTAGAGTAAATAAGCCTCCCAGCCAGACATAGCTTTCATCCATTCATAGCCCATAGGCCCAGCCACTGTTCCTCACCCCCCACCACCCCCCACCCCCCACCCCCCACCACCAAAAAAAAAAAAAAATCCCCCCAACGCGTCAAACACACAGCACCAATCACCAAATCACAAAACAGGAATGTCAGCTTCATGGCGACTCAGATTGGTGAGTGAAGAATGTGAAATATTCCTCTGCTGTTTCCCCTTCAGGGATTTTGTTTTTGGGGGGGGGTGGGGTTTTGTTTTGATTAGACGAACTTGGGATTTTCAATGTGACGGCACATCCAAGGCCACCCACGAAGCCAGTTAGTTGTGCAAAGGTTCCACCAAGTATGTCTGATGAAGAGATAGCTGTCACTTTCTCCTTAGCCCCTCAGCCTCTGCTCCTGCTCCTCTCTCTGTCAGATAATACACAGAGCAGGAAGAAAACCAGAGGTCGACAATAAGAGGGAAATGTGGTATCTGCATTTATTTTTCTAGTATCCTAGTTTCTCATTTTCTCCCGGCTCTTTCACTCTCACTCACTCTTCCTCTCTCCGTCTCTCTCTCCTAGGAGCGAGTGATACCGCAGACACTCTTTTCCAGGAGGTCTTGGGGCGGAAAGATAAAGCTGACTCCACACGCAACGCGCTCAACGTGCTGCAGCGTTTCAAGTTCCTCTTCAACCTGCCACTCAACATTGAACGCAATATCCAAAAGGTAGAATACACACACAAGTCCGTACATGTGGTGTAAAAAATAACAACAGAAACACCAGTTCATATAATAGGTAAATATTAGCAACGTGTGCAATATAAAATGAATTCAGAGCAGCTTCAGTCATACTGTGTGTAATGAGATATTAGATCCTTCACCCAGAGAGGAAAGCTTTCATTGCTCTGAGTGACGGAGGTTATAAAAATCTATTCTACAGTCTGCACTCGAGGGACTTCCCTGACCATGAAGTGTTTAGATCTGGTTATTTGTGATGCCATTGTTTTCATCCTGGTATTAATGAAACTACTCCTGAGCTCATTTAGCTGTCATAACAGGACATTGTCGTGTAAAAATATGGCAACAGAGAAAAATGCTTTCACTGTACGGACCACCGAGTCCTAAGGCTTAATATTCCTTGGTTATTGTAAAAATAAGCAATCATGAAACCTAATGGCTCCCATGAGAAGCTTCCCATGCAATTACAACTCAGCCCCCATGTGTAACCTCACCTCACTCCACTTAACTTAATTTTATTGTCATTGTGTGGTAAACTGGTCTTTTAGCAACTATTAAAAATACAACAGAAGATATACAGTGTGTAAGTACATAAATATATACATGTAAACACAATCCAAACCATCAAAAACAAATAAACCAAGGACCTAGCCATCACTGCTCAACAAATGTAGAAACATAATACTTTATATTGTGAGACAGGCTTCAAAAGGCGGTGATACTCCGTCAGCTTTCCAAACCTTTTGATGTACTATACGAGTTTTTGTTAAACTAGAGTTGTTGATTAAAGCCTGTGGTGATAGTTGAGACTAGATTTTGCATTAGGTTCATATCTGTCCATGTAAGTAAACTTCAACTTATAAATATTTTCCAGACCCGTTTTTGTATGTTGACAGTTATTGTCATGATTTTCACAACAATGCTTAAAACATTTAATAAATGCACATTGAATATTTCACTTTTTTTTAACATTTAGTCTTAAAGCTCCATATTTTTCTCTTCCCTTGTGTTTTATTTGAAGTATTGATCCATAAGAAGATATATTTGTGGTTTAAAGAACCAAAAACCATCTCAGTGTAGTTCTATATCTCCTCTCTCAGGCTGCTCTCTGGAGCTCTGGTAACAACAAGTCTGTGAGCCAATCAGAAGAGAGGAAGCTCTGATCCTCTATTCTGACTGTTTTCTGAGTGATCCAATAAAAAATAGACAGTAGCAAATTTTGGGTAAACCAAATCCTGCAAGGTTGGATGGTGGGTCCAAGTGGGCGGGGCTTGGGGCATGGTTGATAGTGGTGACTGATTTTTTTGACATCACAAAGTTCCAGAAGTCCTGACGGCTGGTTTTAAGACTCAGTTTCTGAATACAGGCTGTGTGCATTTCTCTGTGGACTGAGCGCTTTGATACTTTCACAGTATTAATATAGAACCTAGACCTGATCTATAATCAAACTACACACAGACATCTACCTTTGTACTATATGGAGCTTTAAGTTGCTTTTGCCCTTACCAGATGAAGGGCATTGAGCACAATGCTTTATAAACTTACATCAAAGTTGAAGTGCTTTTTCATTCCTTTTTCTCCAGTATGTAGAGTGTGTTTGTTTTGGCTGTGATCCAGAGGGTGGAGCTAGAGAGGCTTAAATACACAGTGTGTGTCATGATTGATAAATACAACTGAACTGATTTGTCTTTCCAGGGAGATTATGATGTGGTGATCAATGACTATGAGAAAGCCAAATCTCTATTTGGCAATACTGAAGTCCCAGTTTTCAAAAAAGGTAAACAGATCCTTTTTCCTTTCAACAAATGAATGAAATTAACTTCCCAGCTTTGTAAAAGCTGATTGTCATCATTATTTTGATGTTACTCTACTCTGTGTAGTGTATGCTGAGGTTGAGACGAGGATTGGAGCTCTGAGGAGTCTGTTGTTGGAGAAACTGCTGCAGACGCCATCAACGCTGCACGACCAGAAGCGATACATCAGGTCTCTTTATATTTTTGTAATCCTGCGACAGCTCTTTCAAATCATCTGTCTGTATTATGTTGTGGTCTTTATACATCTCATACACTTTGATTTGTTTTTACACAGCAGTAATGAGTTAATTATCTGCACATTTTGCACTTGTTTTGTTTTCATCTTTAAACGTTATACAGTCTAGATGTTGCGTACAGTCTATAAACATCAAATGGAGAGTCATAACATATCTCTTATACTCCATCATTACACTCCCTATGGTTTCTTTGATGTCTGTCTGTCTGTCATGTCTGTGTCATCGTTTACCAGAACTTCATCCTCCGTCTACTTTCTTCTGTCTGCCTCTCACTTTTCTCCAAATGCTCACTAACCTTCTCAGCTTTCTGTTGTCCCACTCTCTCGTTTCTGTTTCTATTTTTCTCTCTCCCTCGCCTTTCTCCCCCCCCCCCCCCCCCCCCCCCCCCCTTCATCCGCCTGTCCATTCATACTTGTGGTCTCTCCCGATTTATTATTGTTAAGACCGACCTGTCAGGATCACAGAGACCAGTTCTTAACCACATGGCAACATCTTTCATCCTGCTGCATTAGGCACAGCTCTGAACGCCCACTCAGCTCCTGTTTACTCTTGCCATGGATGGTGGGAGCCCTGTGTGTGTGTGTGTGTGTGTGTGTGTGTGTGTGTGTGTGTGTGTGTGTGTGTGTGTGTGTGTGTGGGTGTGTTGGGTGTGTGGGTGTGTGGTTGTGTGGGTGTGTGGGTGTGTGTGTGCGCGCACGCCCAAACTTTTGAAAGATGCCACCTAATGAGAAACAAACGAGTGGCTGGTTCATAGGTTGACGGTGGAGGGAGCGAGGCCACAGCCCAAAATGACTCATGAGAGAACCCACAGGTCACTGAGTGATGTCCAGGACATAAACGTCTGGGAGAAGGATCATGACGGGTGGGGGTAGCGGTGGATAAGAGGGTGAACAGTTAATGGGGCTCATGGGCACCGAAAATTCCTCTGTTTCTTACTTTTATGCCTTTTATGTCTATCTCTGTTTTTGAGTGCGTCAAAATTTACCCATTCGAGAATTACAACAAATACTTTTTTGTCATTTTGCTCTTTTGCCTAAAAATATGTTATTTTCATAGTGATGAATTTGTTTATTTTTTAACTTAGATTTGATTCTTTCTTTTGCTTAGTTTTTGTCTATGTTGAACTTTTATATTTACACATTTACTTGAAGCCACTATGTGCAGATTTTGTTATGTCATTAAGATGTCTCTCACTGATTCTGATTAAAACCCCAGAATACTGTATATTTAAAGTCAGTGCCAAAACACCAGATAACAATATGTTTACCAGTATTTGCTTTTAAACCTAAACCATATTCAAACATTTTTTTCTCAAATGTAGTTATTGAAGAAGTAGCAACGTACAGTACATATTGCTCTGTGTTTTATGCTGCTTCCACTGGAGGGTGCCAAATTTGGACAGTTTCAAATTCAACATAGTGGCTTCAAAGTGTTTTTATGAGCAGCTAATCTTTGCCCAGTAAAGTGCATCACTGTATGATAAAAATCATTTTCTAGATTTCTTGGTTAATTTGATAATAGGCCTCATCCTGTTTTTCATACTGTACTTCTCGGTTCTGTCTTTTATGGCATCTAGAATGGATGCTGAACTCTCTATGGACTTTATTTCTGCTGATTTGAATCACCTATTCTCCTATTGACTATTCATACACAAATGGAGGGAGGGAAAGAATAAAGGAAAATCATGCATAACTGAGCAGAGAAACATTAGAAGCATAAACGTGAATAATATTCTATAGCCTTGACAGTCACCTGATCTTAACCCAGTTGAACACCTCTGGGAGATTTAGCTCTCTATATATGTAACTCATCTGTATCCCGACCAGATTTGTAGCTTTTATCGTGATGGAAAGATGGAGAAAGAGGAGTTAAGAGTGTGTAGCTCTCTCCTCCATCCTGCAGGCCAGCACTTCACAAGAACAGATGTGGAGTTTGTGCTTTTTTTCAGATATACATTATTCACACCTGTGTGTTTTGTGCACGTGCAGGTACCTGTCTGACCTGCACGCTCCAGGTGACCCAGCATGGCAGTGCATCTATGCTCAGCACAAGTGGATCCTGCAGCTGATGCAAAACTGCAGAGATGAGATCCTCAGTGGCCAGAGAGGTGACTAACACACACACACACACACACACACACACACATTTGAGCTGACTCTCTTTACACACAAAGTGAAAAACCCCTATTTAGCATTTCCAATCAAGGGGGGGCTGGGGGATGTCATGTGAGTCTGAAGGTAGCTGAGGAAAGAAAGAGCCAGCTGCCTCTCCGTGGTACCAGCTCTCTGCCTGCATTCCCCCCTCCGTCATCACCCACCACCCCCTCCACCTCCCGCCTGTTCTGCTCGAGGCCCGCGTGTTTATTTTTTCATGAATATATGAATAAGATGAAAGTGAGGGAGCGCTGGCTTTGGGTTTGGGTTTCAGGGCTTGACATGTTACTGCACACACAAACTCACACACAGCTTCACAGATGGATTGGAACAATTAACCCCAATTAAGCTGTTCCTCTGTTAAATCAGCCAGCAGAAAAATGTGGATGTGAAACCGTCCGCTCAGGAAAGAACAGCAATTCGCCAACCACACTCAGACACACACACACACACACACACACACACACACACACACACACACAAACACACACACACACACACACACACACACACACACACACACACTCACTCACTCCCTCCCTCCTACACCCATACTTACACAAAGGCAGCCACACAAATACATTGCGAGTGGGTGGCTGCCTCACATAGTGCAGCTGGAACATAAACATGTCTAATGCTAAGGGTAACAGTGGTTTCCGGGGCTCAGGCTTGATGGATCTGGGGGTTGGTTTGCTCCCTGCCTCTCCACAGTTAAATATCAAGTTGATTATCATGTCAGGGATGGCCCCTTTTCAGTCCACACATGCATTCCTCAGCAGAGCAACATGTGGCAGAGAGTGAATCTGAAATCACATGCAAATCGCAGGCAGCCCAGCTACTCTGAAAATTGCTGGTTTGCAAGAATATACATTTACTGAGCATAACAAGCCTTCAAATCTAAAAATCAAAAGAGGAAATTTGTCAGTGTATTTCAGAATTACCCATATGAATGTTACAACCAAGACTGATGAGTGTTTCCTAATCCACTACCTTTATAGTTGAGATCTGATCAACTAAAACGACGTGGTTAATGTTACAGAAATGATACATCTTTATATTTAAAAGGAAATCAAACTTGACTATTTTTCAGCAGGCAGGACATGAGTTACAGTCTCCGCTGATGAGATCATGCGATTTGTAAATTCAGCCCGACCGGCTCGCTAAAACTTTCCTGTGATGGTAATGAACAACGTCTCGCTACCTCCACGTCGAGAGAGGAGAATCATTATTCACAACAACCGCACAAGATCACGTGTAACGAAATATAAATGGAGGTCGTTTTAAAGGTAGCCTGTGGAGTTTTCTCATAAATAAATACAACTCTGTTTACATTCTGTGTTTCTCATCACAACTCTCCCGTGCCATAACCAGCCTGTGTAATGCAGTTGCTTCTTGATGAAACATTTGCAAAACTGAATTTTTGTTCTTGTTGTTGACATTGGTGTCAGTAGCCCTCCTCCCCCTTTATCCTGTTGTTGGCACATTGCTAGTTTCATGGTTTATTACTGCCAACTGTCGATCAGTGGAATTAACCACTGGCAGGAATGTGTATTATTGTGTCATGTGCATGCTTGTGTGCGTTCATACGCATCCTCGTTTGGGTCATGGATTTATTAAGAACTGAACACTATGTTCCAAGGTCGACCTCACTCCATTCATTCCAGTGGACATTTGCGCCAAAAAAGTTTGTCAGGCTTCCTCAGGCTTCCACATATTTGGGCCTTCTCTGGCTGAGCTGCCGGACCTCCTGCTGACTCCTTGCACTGAATGGCCCATAAATGATTTACTTATATGGCTCTTCAAGACTTTTACATTTTTAGTGTATGTATTCAACCTTTTGAAGCAGTTTCTATTGGCAATATTGTGTATGGTAAAGTCTTTTTTGGCCATTGGTCTTCTTGTGACTTGCAATCCTGATTGTGTCCACTACATCAAAAATGACTTTAGAGAACCTTTTTGTAAGTTTTGTTTTTGCTATATGGCTAACGTTAGCATTAACAGCTGTTTACTTACCAGTCTAGAGGAAACTTTGTGAGATCAGCATCAAACTTCATTCCTTTACTCGCCCACAGCTGTCTCCAGAGGTGGAAAGCAACCCTCTTGTTTTGATTCTATTTCTATCACTTCTATCCTTCTACTGAAGTTAGCATGCTAACCAGTTAGCCCTGGCCTGGTCAGAGTTTCTCGTCACGTTCTCATACCGAGCCACTGTAGCGTCCCGTCCGACCAGAAGAAGTAGATGTAATATAACCTTGTGTCTTATAAACACAACAATGGCTGAAGCTCTTGCCAAGACTAGTAAGTAAACAGATGTTAATGCTAACACTGTTTGGCAATAGCAGAACTTACAAATAGCTCCTTTAAGGCTCAGAATTGTTCCTGGAATTTTGGCTAGGTTCTTGTCAAGCACACAAAATAAAAAAAAAAAACAGGGTCTCATCAAAACAGCACGACTACTCGTCAAAAACTCTATAGAGTATACTAATGTGTTGTCATTTTTCGGCTGAGGACAGACTTCACACACACACATACAGAAAGGTGCACCCAACTCCCCTGTCTTTCTGTCATTTGCTGTATTTGTTTTCTGCAGACAGCTGTCTCCTGTCCCCTCTGCTGTCTCACTCTCCGCCTCTTCCCCTCACACACCTGGTAGATATTTACCAGCCCCAGTCTTTGCCGCTCACCTCTCGCCCCAAGTATGAAACCCGTGCCTCCTGAAACATCCCTCCACCCAGGCAGCCCTCGTACAGCCACGATCATAAAACCACATCCACTACATTCCCCCGACCCCCACGCCCCCCTCCCTCCCCCCTCCTCTCGTACAGCCAGGATCCCCCTTACTGGTACCTCACAGCCAGCTCCTTTGCCGGCGGCCCCCTCTTCCTCCTCGTATCACATGCACCAGCTCGGTGTATTCATACGCCGTCTTTTATGCTCTTGTCAGCATCACACGTTGCAGGGATTATCCCTCTGTGATGGATCAGCCGTGTCTGCACTAACTGATGTCATTTTCTCTGTCTCTTATGTTTCCCAGTCAGGAATATGAGGCCAGAGGCCGTTCCGGTGAAGTTATGATTCCATTAATTACCCTATAAATTGCCTCAAACTTGAAATAGACCCATCCGTCTTTGTTGGAACAAAAGCCTGAAACTAGAGTTTTCTTGTGAGGAAGCGGAGCAGTGCAAGTTGCTTCCGTATGTCTAAACATACTCATCGTGCCCTGGTGCTGCAATCTGACTCTGCCCAATTCAATTATAAACTGCAGTCCTCTTATTTCCTGAACAGCGCTTCTTCTGCCAATGTCAATACAATTAGCAGGAAATTTTGTTCGTAGGAAAATAGATTTGTCAGTGAATAATTAGAGGGATTCGGGTGTTCACGCGTTTGACTGGGGAACATGCGGTTGTGATTTCAGGCCAGTCAGTACCACTCTAGCAGAAACGTGTTAATTATTACACTTCAATTAGCATGTTAATCAGATAGCTGTTTACATGTATCAGTGCTGGGCGGAATAATCTTCAGGGTCATTATTTCAAGTTTTATTTTCCTCTTCTGTGAAATGCAGGAACTTCAGATTATTTATATTATTTATTATCGGTTTATTTTGGATAAACTATTGAAAAGAAAGATTTAAACAATACAAAAACACAGCTGAAAATTTGATTTTAAAAATGAAGTGTGCAGGAGAAACACTGGTATTTTTACAATGTGTTTCTTTTTTACTTTCTTGTAGTTTTTCTGGGTGTTTTATTTGTTTTTTGTTTTTGTTTTTTTACTTCCCATTCCTGTTTTTATCTTTATTTCTGTTACCAGACAGACACATCTGAGCAGCTAATGCCCTAAAAGAACTTTGTTTACTTTAAAATATGGTGGCTAGTGTTTTGCAGCAGGAAGCATAGCAGCTTTTGGGTCTTTGAGGACATAAAATACACATAATATGTATATTTGTGTGTGTATATACTGCATATATACATATATACATACATACATACACACACATATATATATATATATATATATATATAAATATGTGTGTGTCTATGCGTGCGCATTTAGACAGAAAGCAGGCTTGTGTGGTCAGGGTCAGCGACCCCTTGGGGAACAGATACCCATCTGACCTGCAGAGAATCCTCCGACCTGATGAGGAAGTGAGCAGAGGTGGCACACATTGTGTCAGTGTCTTCATCAGGCAAACACACAAAGGTTCCCACATTTTACCCTTAAAACTTACAGCAAGAAACCAACACAGTGTTGTAATTAATAGTTTGAACAGGCAGAACAGCCCTGCGTACATGCACACTCACACCTCAACTGTTACACACACATAGACTTGTGCGTTCTGAGGACTCCGGGGGTTCAGCCGACACCTGGATCAACAGCAGCTCTCATCCCTGTAAAAAAAGAGGAAAACATCACAGGGAAAGACCACACTGCTCCATATGGCCTATTTGTGTGTGTGTGTGTGTGTGTGTGTGTGTGTGTGTGTGTGTGTGT
>NW_019174444.1:2726850-2788906 GCF_002260705.1 Seriola dumerili | reverse complement strand
TGTGTGTGTGTGTGTGTGTGTGTGTGTGTGAGTGTGTGTGTGTGTGTGTGTGTGTGAGTGAGAGAGAGAGAGATGTGAAAAAGCTTTGCGTGTTTACAGATAATCTGACTCAATTGAGAATTTCCTTACATTTTCTAGACTGGATGGCTGCTCTGTGTGCACGGCCATAGCGACCACATTGCTCCTCTGCTTGGGGATTTCTCAATACTTGCTTACACTCCACATTCAGTCTGTGACTCACCAGTACACTTTTCTCTGTGTGTGTCAGACACATGTTTTGGAAATGTGGCCGTCCATCACCATCCGTTTAGACACACTACATGTAGGCGTAGTGCAGCATTGCACAAACTTGTTTCATTTTCATTGTAGTAAGTATGATCCCCTCTCAGCACCACAGTGTTTCACTTTCATTCTTGTTTGTTGACTTTCACCCCCTTTCTTCTGTTATCCTGAAGTAATCTCAAAGATTCATTGCACTAATCTCACGAGCAGAGTGTGTGTGGTTGCAGGAGGACTTTCTCATTTGTCGCTGTAGCACAGCTCCCTGTTGCCATCTAGGGGAGCTCCGGTGCTCGCCTGAGGAGCAGACATAACTGAGCCCAGTGTGGCCGACGTAAACCCACTTCACCCCGGCACTCACAAAGCCCACAGCTCTGTTTCCTCATCCTGGAAACAACAGGACATTCTCTCAGCTGTGGGCCAGGGCAGAGATGGATCAGAACACAAATAAAGAAAGGCCGAGAGGGCCCGGGGAGGATTGTTTGGTGTGAAAGCCTGCTGAGCTTATTGAGGAATGTGGAATTATGAAAATGGCTTATTTGATTATTTGATATGGTATGTGTTTCTCCCCCCTCCCCCCCGAGTTCATTTTCTCATCTCTTGCCCCCTCTCCCGTCTCCTTTTCGTTATGTCTGCCAGTGGGTGTCGGAGCTCTGGACCTGGAGGGGGATACACGTCCACTTGCCCTCGGCAGGCTGAGCCACACTGCATCTTTGAAGAGAGGGGGCAGCCTGCGAACACCACGACCCAGCAGTGAGCACCACATGACTTCACAAAATCGCCCACTCACTTTCTTGGGAGGGGCTTCCCTGTCTGAGCTAGACTCTACACTGTACATGTTTTTGTTTGTGTGCATGTACAATGCTTAGGGGAATCACAGTATAAGAGTGTAAGGAAATTGCAGTGACTCTTCTTACATACAGTAACCACACAAACATAACAAACAACTGGAGCCTTCTGTGCCAGGAAGTTAAATGTCTTGCATTACAGAATCAGACTGACATTTTTAAACCAGTCCATCCATTAAGATCCCCATCACTTTTCACTACAGCATAGATACATATTGAGTGTCAGTGGGTTTGTGTAATACGTCTGTCTTTGTTCCAGCCTGGCGCTTTGAAACCCCACAGCAGGTGCAGTTTGTGGAGAAGCTTTCAGATGTGGTGATCGGTCAGCTGCCCAACTTCTGGAAGCTTTGGATCTCTTATGTTAACGGAAGTCTTTTTAGTGAGGTAAACACCTCCGCAGCCAAGAAAATAAGTACTGTATAAAACACATAAATGATCACTTCACATTAATGCTTTCTCACTTTCCTCAGATGGTATATAAAATAGTTTTTGAGAACTCTGTCTGAGATTTCTTCCTCCATTCCAAAACATTGGAAGTAAATAGACTTTCATTTGTGGTTCTCAGAGTGTTGAAAAGTGACAGTTCTTTAAAAGATCAACAGTAACACATCCTTCTAGAAACAATATCCCTCTTACTCTGAATAATCCATAGAACACACTGAGTTTTCATTTTTGGTGAACTGACCCTTTCAACTTTTAGGTTAAAATAAAATCCCATTGACTCATCAACTCTAATGAGAATAATCTTTTTTCATTGTCGCTTTAGATTACAGAATTATACTGATTATTTTCTTTGAGGGTTTCTGTTTTGGGGCCTAATACAAAGATATCACTGGATTATTCCAGATGGTCTTTCTCAATTCTGTTTTCTAGTTTCTGGGAATTAAACTTGCTTGATGTAACAAAGGCACTAAAACTAAACATCAAAACAATAGTTAGGATCTTTCTTTTATGTTTTACTGTGGGGTGTTAAACAAAAAGCCTACACTTTTAATTGTAGAAAGGCATCAAAGTTTTATTTTTGTAGCTTTAGATATGAATGTTGAAATGATGCACCACCACGCTATTCTCATGTTAAAAAAGAAGTAAAAGTCATTGATCTAATCAAAAACAAAAAACATGCAGGGATGACGCACCTACATGTACCTGTGTCTGTGGAGGATGACTCATATCTCTGGTTGTCACATGATATCAAACAGTGTTTCTTTCTCTCTCCACAGACCGGAGAGAAATCTGGACAGGTGGAAAAATCCAAGAAGAATGCCAGACAGAGACAGAATGACTTTAAAGTAAGTGGCTTTGTGACTCTTATTTATACTAAAAGTGTTATTCTGAAATTCTGACTCACCACAGTTGTTTTTTTTTTTTTTTTGTTTTGTTTTTAAATGAATGTCACCTAATCCTGTTGTTTTTATGTTTTCTACGTGTTTTATAGAAAATGATTGAGGAGCTCACCAATCGGCTGGTGAAGCTTATTCGGGGCGCTCTCCTCCCCACCACCCTGCCACAGGGGGAGCTGAATCTTTATGGTGGCTGGGAGAACAAGACCGAACTCACTGGAGCCTGGCTTACACAAATCATACACACTGTCAGGTTCTCACACTGATTGTTTAAACTGCAGTTTACTGTGCAGTTCTGAGGCGGTTATCGTCATGGTTGCGATACAATGTCATGACTTGCTGCTGTTGTCTCCCACCCAGGGGTTGTCACGAGGCCCTGTCTGCTATGGAGATCCCAAATGATTTGCTGCAGGTGATCCAGGATCTGCTGCTGGAGTTGAGAGTTCACTGTCTCATGGTGACCCTGCTGCACACTACAGAAGGTGAGGGGGTGGGGCCTCTGTGAGCTGGAGCAGTCAGTAATGGACGGAAGAGGACAGATAGTTCTCAACTATTTTTGAAATAACAGAGATTTTATGTCCCAAAGATTTTGTTGTGTCTGAAAAATGGGAACAAAATGCAAATAATCTGATGATTATGCACCAGAGTTCTTCCAAGTAAAAAACACAGCAACAGTATGTGTTTTTTTTTTTACAGTCCAATTTGTTTATTTATTTATTTATTTTTGTACATGTATGGTCCATCCCATGGGGAAGTGTGTGTGTGTGTGTGTGTGTGTGTGTATATATGTATAATTCTTCTCTATGTATTCACACCTTTTTTAATTATCAAAGTGAGCAAGACCTGTGCTTCAATTTCCTAATACAAACAAAGTCTAAGCAGGTGTTGAATATGCAAAGGCACCATCAAAAAAAGGGGGAAAAAAGTTGTTTCGTTGTTACACAATGTTGAACTTTGCAGCTAGTTCACATTTGCACAAAGCTACAAAGAATGTATTTGTGGATGGAGCTGAAACGGTACTAGGAATATATTGCAGAACAATAGTTCAGGTATCAAAGCACTGTCATTCTGAGATCGCAGTTTGATTGGCGTCCGTTGGTGCATGAGTTGTATCATTTCCTGTTAGTTAAAAATGGTAAAGTACAGGATTTGTTTTCCTAACTGCAAAAAACATTATAATAATCAGTATATATTACATATTTTATACACTTAGTATGTATCATAGAAATGGGACAAAGCAAATTACAGATATGTTTGTTTTTTTTTCTATAAAAACAGAAAATAACTTTAGCTATAGCTGTATATAATGTATATAATGATGCTAAAAGGAAGAATAAGATTTTAATTTTTCCTAAAGACACTGAAGTTCCAGACACTGGAGATTATAACTATGTCATTACCTTGTACACACCCAAGGCAGACAGTTAAGACACATCTCTTTTCGCCCATTGAATATTTGGTGGTCAGTGTCCTCAACTGTCACCTTAACCTCATATAACTTCTAGGGTGGTAATGGAGAAAGTGTTATGAGACTAAAACCAGACAGGCTTGGTTTCATTTGTGGTTAGTCATGGTCATTTTGAGAAGAGTTACTGGTTTTCACTGAACTTTCCCCCACACTCACATCAAATTGTGGTCTGGGCAGAAAAGAGTTTGATTTTATTTCATGTTGTGGTTTTTATATTTTTTTTTGTAATGACCCTGAATGAAAGTGATCACACTTCATATATAGAAAGGTTTTTTATTTTTTTCCTTGAGTTTCAGGTAATCGTTCTCACATCGTAATTATATTTGTGCTTTTTCCCTCAGATGTGAAGAGGCTCGCTGAGAAAGAGGACTGGGTTGTTGATAATGAGGGCATCACCAGCCTGGTGAGGATGTTATTGCATTAAGCAGGACTTCATATTCCATAATGAAAAAATAACAGACACACTTCAGCAAAGTTTCACAACAGATTTTGCACTAAATTCAGTATCAGTTTTGCACTTTGTGTAATAATTAATTTAATTTATTTATTTACACAAATAATTTATCTGACAGTGTATCTGTCTGTGAATGTTCTCATTCGTCCAGGTCATAGTTATCTCTCTCTCAAATTGAATCGAAGGCAGCTGGACTTGTATTTGTCTGTGGAAGACGTTTCGCCTCTTATCCAAGCGGCTTCATCAGTTCATCATGTATTGGTCTCTCTAGTCCGCACTAGTCTGACCAAGAATGTGGAGTAGGACCCAGGTATTTAACCTCTTGTGGGTGGGTCCACCAAAGTACCTGTGAAATGGTCAGGTGAAACCAGTACTTTCACAGGTACTTTGGTGGACCCACCCACAAGAGGTTAAATACCTGGGTCCTACTCCACGTTCTTGGTCAGACTAGTGCGGACTAGAGAGACCAATACATGATGAACTGATGAAGCCGCTTGGATAAGAGGCGAAACGTCTTCCACAGACAAATACAAGTCCAGTTGCCTTCGATTCAATTTGAGAGAGAGATCTGACAGTGTAGATTCATAAGCCTTTCTCCTTCTCTTTTGTTTACATCGAGAAGAGGAAAGAAACTGGGTTTTTACTCCTGTTTGTTCTTATAGCACTGCGTGTATGTATGTATGTATGTATGTAGCATTTACTTTTCATTAAGGACACTGTCACTGTGAGGGTCATTTCTGCAGCTCCATGTTAATCGTCGGTGTTAATGTGCTGTGTTTCTGACGTTGGTCTTTTTTTGCAGCCCTCACAGTTTGAACAGTGCGTGGTCCAGATGCTGCAGTCACTCAAAGAGCCTCTGGAAATCAAAGCTGGGGAGATTAATGTAAGAGAATCGCCACTGAAGAATTGTTATGACAATCTTAAACACTATTTTGGCGTCTTCAGTCAACTTTATTGGAGTTTTAAATGCCTTCGCTACATCAAGTGCTTTTTTACAGGTTTTATATATATATAGTATATAGATTTCAAGTATTCGTTGTGAATATCTCATACTTCAACTCTCCCCGTTACAGAGGGGATTAGAGTACCTGAGGGTAGTTCACAGTGGCTGCACATTTCCTTTCCATCCCTGCTGGATTAATGTTAACAAAACAATACTAATTAAGAAAGTTAAATCAGATCTGTTTCCCAAACAATTACAGCTGTAATTCTTTTTCTGTGGTCATAAATCTGAGGTGCAGTAAACCCATGTAGTTCCTCCAGATTCAGAGTACTGGCAGAAATAATTGTCTCATCATTAAGAAAAGCTGCCTTGACTATGATTTTAGCTTAATTCTTGCAGCCCTACAATTAACATACCTGTATAAGCTATAGAGTGACAGAAGGTTGTACTCACACAAGGAAACCACCCACAATACTCCTTCTTGGGATGAGTTTAATAGCCATTATTAACATGTTTAATTTAAATTAGTAAACTTTATTCTTTCACACCTGAAACTAGGTATAATAGAGCACTGACACAATATATCATGGCAATAAAAACACATCCTGAGGTGAAGCAGTTTTTCTCTGATGCATGACGTGGGTTCTACTATCTTCTCCTCAGGTGCTGCAGTTAGACCAGGTCCAGGATCAGGCTGCAGAGCTCAGTGTGAGCATCATGAAGGTAAGATCTCTCAACCTGCAGCCAAAATGACAAATTCCTTCGTTTGATTTTTAAACCTGAAGTCCCGAAGTCTATACACCCCCCAAAAATACAGTTGATCCATAGTTTAAGCTTTAAGTCCACTGTTTAAAGGCTCCTTCACACTGTCCTGTGTGGGGTTATCCCTTATTTGTCTCATGAGTCTCACGTTATCAGTAAAATCTCATAGTGGTCTTAGATAGTATAATATATAATATAGTATTACAGTATGACCAATTTATATCTTTGAAGACCAAAAACTGCCTGTGTCAAAATTCTGACTGTGTCAGTAATTTAGGACCAAAGTCCCTCTAGGGGGTTGCCTCTATGATCCACATGTACAAAGCAACTAGGGCCGAACCTAAAAAAAAAAAAAAATCATAGTGCGATTTCAGTTGGAGTGGTAATTTTTGAATTTCATTTACACTGAAAAAAAAATAAAAAATGAGGATGTAATTTCTGATAGGACCAAGCAACAACAATGTTCCTTTATGTCTGGAGAATATGATTTGTAGGTCTCAGTAGCACCACAACACTTCATTTATGATATGTAGTGACACATTTACCCTTCACCAAAAATAGCAGCTCCTGCAATTTGGATATTGCACTCAGCCATATTGTTATTTTATATCATACAAACTGTGACATGACATGAACTTGCAAGACTGTTGTTATCTGCACAATTATGGCAGCACAGACTGGTCTTGTGTCACTGTGCCTAAGATCTTAATCTGTTGTGAACTGAGTGAATTCATCATGTACAGTAAGATATGAGTGTTGTGTGTTTTTCACAACATGCCTGACAGCTGTATCCACGTGTTCACCTCAGGTTTTCATCAACTGCCTGGAGCAGCTGAGCACTAAGACAGATATTAACACTTCACAGTAGGTTTTTCTTTGTCTTTTCATACACTTATATCTTTTGATTGAAGTGTGTTTGATTTTAAATGCATATCATGTTGAAATCTCTCCTGTGTGTACAGCAACATCGCAGTGGACTTGTCCTCTCCGGATCGGTTTGCCGGCATTCTAGAGGGCTTCGGTCCAACATCTGTAAGCGTGATTTATTGTTTCCTTTAAACTGTTTGGGGTTAATACACCTGAAATCCCACATCTGGCCACTGCCAGCGTCACCAAAGCGTGGGCTCTCTCCTTTACACAACTAGACAAACATGTCTCACTTATTCAAACCACGAAATGTTATCAGGCTGTTTCCTGGTTGTGGACAAGAAGCAGATACGTCCTCATTTCCTGTAACATGTTTTAGATGTTAGTGAAGGGGGTTAAGCGGAGGGGAGGAGGAGGAGGACGAGGAGGAGGAAGAAGAAGAGCAGGGCGTAGAGTGCTTCTGGTAAAGGGAAATGGAGCAAGGTGCAGATGGGGTTTCCCCAGCCCCAAATATGAGCAGCACGGGTGAGGCAACCAGAATTGACTGAGTGTAGCTGACCAGAGTTAAAACTGGTGTCGCTCATAATATATACTAGTGTTGTGTGAGTTCACAGGCTATAAACCACCACATACGAACTAGGACGGTACTGAGTGCCACTACTAGAAAGATATGAGTTCACATCAGCCCACTGAAGCCTTGTACCTCGTCTGTAGGTCTGCAGTCTTTGATTTCTGTGTGAAAAACAAACTGCTGATAATGTGCAGGACAAGTTTGAAAAGTGAGGACACTTTAGGAAAAGAACAACATTTTAGGAGATAAGGAAATTTTGGAAAGTGGGGCCTTTTTGCAAAGCACAGCTTAAGAAAAGGGAATTGTTAGGAAAGGGAGGACACTGTGAGTAAGCACGTTTGATAAGTGGAGACACTTTGGGAAAGTGAGGACAGGTTTAGAAATGTAGGTCTCTTTGAAAAGTGATGACATGTTTGTAAAGTGAGCACATCTTGTCTGATCCTCATGTGTTGATTTGTTGTTTGAGGGTTGAGACCTGGGTGGAGTTAGACATAAGGTGTGAGGGTCAGGGGCCAGGGAACATCAGAGAGTCCTCAAATGTATAAAAGTATAAATGTGTGTGTGTGTGTGTGTGTGTGTGTGTGTGTGTGTGCGCGCGCGCATGCGTGTGTGTAGGAGCAGCGTCTGCTCATCATCCTCAGTAACTGCCAGTACCTGGAGAGACGCACCTTCCTGAACCTGGCCGATCACTTTGAGAAACACGGCTTCACAGGGACGGAGAAGATCACACGGGTCAGTATTACACAGCAGTTTGTTTTTTTATCATTTCATATCCACAGCTGTAAGAACTTAAGCTGAAGGAAACGGTCCTCAGCTCTGTCTCACACTTCTGATGAGAAATGTGTGGTCATTAACAGCAAAGCTGATGAGAGATGCCTAATGTCCCTCACTCTCTTCAGAGCAAAGATATGAGTGTTGTCTTAAAAGAAAAAAAAAAAAAAAAAAGAAAAGGTCATTGTCTTGAAAGCTTAGTTCATTTCAACTCTTGTCTCTTCTTCACACATACACACAAACAGACACAGTCACACAACTGCACACAATGACTAATGGCTGAATCACAAAGCAAAGAAGTGTTCGGTTGGTTTCCCAGTAAAAATGGGTGAAGACCGTATTCTTTGAACGATGGTGATGTGAAGTTAATATTTAGAATGAAAGAGACAGGTGACGGTTTGTCTAGAATTTAACCCTCAAATATTAACATAGCTGTGAACATGAAAAATAAAAATTCCCCCTTCATGCACCTACTACACAGCTGTCCCACTAGTCCTTACAAAGCAGGACTTATGCAGCTGGATATCCAGTTAAAGGTAAAAACATCTCTCGTGGAGTAAGTGCGTCCAAAGCTGGGCAATAATTTAATATTATCATTTACTTGTGTTGAGTGAAATCATATTGTGATGCAGTAACAACCATATATTATTATTGTTTTATAAAGTAATAAATCTAAACTAATTGTAACGACTGAACAGATGAAAAACAGAGAGGTATAAAAGTAGTATAAAAGTCAGACACAGTGTATTTCATTTTTCAGATGAATTGATTATTCATATTGTGATTAGTGCAAAAAGACTCAAAGAAAAAGACCAAAGCATTTTCTATCATCATTTTTCATTTGATGCTTTTTATGCCTCTGCACCAACGACAGCTGTGGCCAGGGGCATTATGTTTTTATGTATTCCATCCTATTCTTGTGAACAAGATATCTCTATAACAACTTGAGGGAATTCCTTCAAACATTCACTTGTGAATGAACTGATTAGATTTTGGTGGTTAAAGGTCATCGACCTCACAAAACACGTTTTTGTCCATAACACACCAATTCACGACTGATTGTCAGAGGCATACACCCACAAGGCTGTAATTCTGGTTTCTTTTTTCTTTTTGTCACTCGCTAATTCTAAATATCTTTGGGATTTGGCAAACAAGCAACTTGAAGACATCACCCTGAGAAGCTGTGAGAAGCATTAATATTTTCTAACATTTTGTAAACTGGAAGATAAATCAAAACAAGATTAAGAATCTACAGTCATACTAGCACGTGCTGAGTTCATGCTAATGTTAATATACTGACATTTTAAGAGGTATAATGTTTATCATGTTCACCATCTTAGTTTAGTGTGTTATCATGCTATCATTTGCTTATCAGCACAGCTAAGGCTGATGGAAATGTCATCAGTTTTGCAGGTATTAACAACAAGCTAAAGATTTGGACAAATTACAAGAATAAGAATAAGAAGAAGTCGAGATGTCGAGATGTCGAGGGATCATCAGTCAGTGAGGTTGGTCCTTTGAGGACCATGAATGTCTGTACAAAAGTTTAAAGCAATCCTTCCAATAACTAATGAGACATTTCAGCCTGGACCAAAGTGAACCCACCCTGAAACACTGACGCTCAGATCTGAAGAGCCAAGCTGCTAACTCGGTCAAAAATAATCAACAGTTGAAGCCATTATCATGTATCTGCATGAGTGTATATCAACACTGGTCAAATATTCTTATCTCTATCATGATATCGTTGCCACTGAGCCCGGCAAAGTGTTTTACACTTACAAGGAACTGTGCAGCACAAATAGTGCAAGAATGTGTGGTGGCTACATACACATTGTCTATGTTTCTCTATGCATGGAGCTGGATTATGCATTTCTGAAGATGGATACATTAGGGCTGCTCGATTATGGCAAAGATCATAATCCCCATTATTTTGATCAATATTGAGATCATGATTATTGAACACAATTACTCATTGACTTTGGAAACACCAAGCAGTGTGGACTTTCTTGAACGTTGAATACAATTCAAGGGAAAAACAATACACGATATAAGTTAAAGATATCTGGGTGTGGGATAGCAGTAGAAATGGATGAGGGGATGGTTAGTGTGGGGGGGATGAAATTTAAATTTGTGGCAAAATTAGAATGCAGCACAATAATCGTTAACTCTTGAGTATCTGGTTTTCATAATCATTGGAAGCCAAAATCCTAATGGAAGATAAAATCAGATGAATGACCCAGCCCTAAGATAGATTTATATGTACAGCTTACTAAGACGTACAGGTGACCTGTGAGAAGATATTATATACTTATGACACGGCCTGCCTTTGACCTGCCAGGTGAGCATGGAAGCTGTGCGGGAGCTGGACAGAAACCTGTTTGAAGCGTACATCGAGAGACGAGCCGACCCGATCGCAGGCTCCCTGGAGCCCGGCATCTACGCCGGATACTTTGACTGGAGAGACTGCCAAACACCAACAGGTACTGTGCAGCACAATCTGCGTGTGAGAAAAGGTCTGTGCCCTCTCTTCAGTGATAAAAACCTGGGATGTCAGGCTGAAAAAAGAAACGGAAATCACCCACTGCAACCACTAACTGACCCCGATGATATCAAAAAATGAGCCCCGACCAGTCCTGTGGGATGAGAAGGTGACGTGTCTGGTCTGATCTGGGTTGCTGTGTTTCACATGTGTCATGTGTAAAGTACGGCTCTTTGATGGCTTACTGTAAACACCACCAAGATCATTGTTTTGGTCCCCCTAAAAGTCTCGTAGCCTTTGTGTGTAGCTGTGGGTGTGCAGCGACGTGTGTGTACATAAAGTTTAGTTTGACTTATTGCTCACCAGATGCACCCCAAACCCAGGTGAAACTTAAATGCGTATATGTGGTTTACCTTAACACAGGATGTGAAGCAACGTGTTATAGTGTGTGTGTGAGAGCTCTTGAGTGAGTTTTCAGATGGGCAGCAGCTTATCACCAAAAGGCCGTGTTGATCGAAAGTCAGGCCAAGCTCTGGTTTGTTCCTGCCGATGTGAGTCTGTGTGTGTGAAAGAGGAACGTTTTGGACACTAAACCACAGTTCTAGGATATGATACTTTCACTTGTTGCACTTTTTGTGTGGGACTCATGTTCAGTGTGTGGGTGCTGCAAAGCATTGGAAATCCAGTTTCAGTACTTTCAGTCCGTTGTTTCACTGTTAGAGTTCACTAAATGTTAGATTTAAACTTCACGGCAGAACATTAACTGTGGTCTTTCTCCTCACAGCGCAGGGTTGCGTTATATTGTTTACAATGAAAAACAAACAAAGCTGCGCCCCCACCTGAATCCATGTGCATTATTTTCATTGCCTGTTGAGACCTGCAGTATCAAACCTTTGCATTATTTCTCTTCAGTCTGCAGTTACTTCTCTTCTCCTTGGATCACTACGATTCCAAAGATCTTGTCAATCATGAATAATGAAAGACGGCTCCTTTTGGTCATGTGCTTCTATTTTATGGCCACAGAAACCTCTCTTACCCACAGGGCTGAGTATCATGTCAAATGTTTCTATACGAGTTTTGATTTCAGTACCAAAATCATACTTTATTCAACGGTTTTCTTTATCAGAATAAATGTTTTCTTCATGTAACAAAAGTAGCGAAAGGCGAAGTGCATAAGTGCACAGTTACATCTTCCTCATGCCAGGAACACACTGCCTGCGTTGCTGCTCCTGCAGCTCTATCTCTCTACATAGCCTAGAGTTTGCATTTTACTCCGATGGTGGATTTCTCTTCATTATAAACACATTTGTGATTTATTTTTGACAGAAAACGTCACTAAAGTGTCACTGTCTCCACAAGCAGCTGCTAAAATGGTTAAAAAACATAAGACAGAGACAGCTATAGTGGAAGGTGTCAGTTTTGTGTGATGTTGCTGGTGTTGACGTCAGTATGACATCAACAGGTCTTTTCTCTGTCTGTTTTTGCTGGGAGACGCATCACACACGAAAAATAGGCAGAAGGCCGAATCTCTAGATCATTCGATGCAGGTGTGAGGCGTGAGACACGTGTCATGAAGGCAGTGTGACCGCTCTAACCTGTTATCATGTGCGCCCAAATGAAGCCGTAGCTGCCACGCATCCGGTGTGCTACTGGCCTCTAAGAGCTAAAATCTCACGTACCGGCAGCTCAGGATTCGTCCCTGTTCTGTGTCACATTACATTCACTCCACAGATTTACACATCCTGGCTGTTTGGCTATTTATTCTGCCCATATTATGCATCCTGTGTGTGCTATCAGTTGACACACGTCAAATGATGCAGAACTTGCATCATCAGGAGGTATCACAGGTGCTTTGAGTGATCAGTAGGACTAGATACGTGCTATGTAAGAGCGGTTCATTTACCATTTAACTTTGTGATGCAGCTGGTGTGTGTTGCACTTTACACCTGCAGCTCCACACACTCTCACACTCTCTGTTACGTCACATTTTACCAACGACTGTTGGCATCTCATCGTCCAGTTCATCTGGATTGTATTAATGTTGTGGCTTTTCCTCCCTCAGGTGTGAGGAACTACCTGAAGGAAGCTTTGGTCAGCATCATCACGGTGCACGCTGAGGTACGAGCAGCCAACACACCTCCTCCACCAAACGCTGTTTACCGTATCTTTGCCTTCTCCTCCTTCACCTCCTCCTTCCATCACTGACTTTTCTCTGTCTCAGGTCTTCACGGTCTCCAGGGATCTGGTTCCTCGGGTTTTGTCTAAGATTGTGGAGTCAGTTGCCGACGAGATGTGTCGTCTGATGCAGTGTGTGTCCTCCTTCAGCAAAAATGGAGCGCTGCAGGTACACACTGACATGCACACACACACACATGATTATAGAACATTTTCTCATAGTAAGACCACTCATAGTAAGACCCTGACTCATAAGTCAACCCCCCCACACTTGTTGGGGATTTACCAGCCATTTCTGCTAATGCCATATTTCAGTTCAAGCTACCAACTACTGAGAGTTGATGGGGTTCATTTGATTTCATCATCTCTGATGTTCTTCTTTTATTTCAATGATAAACCCCACCCCACCCCCTTTCACCCTGCATTATCCTCAGGCTCGTCTTGAACTCTGTGCTCTGAGAGATGCCATAGGCGCATATCTAAACTCTGAGAGCAAGTAAGTGCAAGACACACACACACACACACACACACACACACACACACACAGTGGCACAGACAGGAACTCACGTATGTGCCCAGTGATTTATGGTAGTGAATGTCACAGACATAAATCTTAGCAGTCGCACATCCCTCACTACAATCCCTATTTATGTTACTTGGTGGGTTATGGAAAGGAAGTGAAAGTAATCTGGTTCTGCTGTGTGCACGCACCACAGTGTGTGTGTGTGTGTGTGTGTTCATGTGGGTAGGTCAGTGTGCATGCCTGGAAACACACACTGAACCGTTCTGGTTTTTATTGTCAATAAATGTCCTTTTCTGAACAAAGTTGTAACTGAGCATCTTTTATTTAGTGCCAGCTTCAAACTGGCTTTGGACGCTCTGCCTCAGTTACACAGTGGAGCCGATAAGAAGTAAGTCTCACACTGGTCCGTGTTACTAATAAAAGACTTTTTGGAATTTGTTTCATGATTTAAAGATAAATTTTTCTAATGATTCATGTGTGTTTTTATCTTGTGTGCCAGGTTACTGGAAGAGCTGCTGAACAAGTTTAAGAGCAGCATGCAGCTGCAGCTGACCTGCTTCCAGCCCTCCTCCATCCAGCCTGTGAAGAGATAAACTCAGTCCACTCTCTATACCACTGTGCTGTCTTTGTTTCTTATCTATGCAGAATCGTCTAATGAACTTTAACAGTATCTTTTCTGTTATCTCTTTGTTTACTCATGACTTTTCAGTGTCACTTTCAATTTCTGCCTCACTAGATAAGATATAAATGTCTGTTCATCTAATCTTGAAGACACTAAATGACTTGATTTCATTGTTACTGTGCAGGACAGTCCCAGTTACGTTGGTTATGCTAATGAATTATGGCCGAACCTAACAGGCACTGTGTAAGTGGCTAACCTGCTTGTTTCAGCAGTGGGATGTGTCTTGTAACCAAACTGGAGTCTCCACTGTCTGAGCTCAGAGTGACATATCTGTCCTGATCACTTGGAGAATGTGCTGAAGATTTAAAAGTTGCTGTTGACGCTCTGTACCGTGCCATTTCAGTTGCCCAATAAAGTGATACTACCAGTTAAAAGTGATACATCCAAATCAGATTTGACTTCTTGTTTCTGAGCTTTTGACATATCACACGACATCAACAGATGATGCTTAAACTTTCCATTATTCTGAGCTGTTTTCAGGTGTCTGAGGCTTAAAAGTTGAGCTTGATCATTCTTTATTTAGCATAATGAAGTTTGATGAAATTGAAGTTAGTTCAAATTGCTACTTCACTTACAGTAGCACTTCAGTTAGGGCTGAAAAACAATGTGTCATGATGTTTTTCTTTATTTTCGAGGTTAACTTTGCGAGCTCCCTCAGCCAAGGCCACACAATCCTCATAAGTATCCACATCTTGTTATCATGTTATTATTGATAACGTGATTACACCGGTAGGATTTATGTGTATAAACTCCTTCTTTCTCCTCCTCAACCCAACCAGTCGAGTCTGTTTCGGTTGGAGGTTTCTTCCTCCACAGTGCTGCTCATTGTGGGAACTGTTGGGTTTCTGTCAGTAATATCGTGTGGTCTTGGCCTTACCCTGTAAAGTGCCTTGGTGTTATGTATGTTAAGAAGTGATCACAGTCTGTACTTTCCAACGAATTTCACTCAAATCTGATACATTTTACTTCGATTTTGTGAACTAACCAACAGACAACATGGTTCTCCTTGGTTCTCTCTTTAAGTTGTTGTGACACAATTAAATTGGTGCTTTTATTGCAGTGCAGCCTGTTTTGTGCACGGAGGACAAAAATAGGCCTATATTATGAAGGACTGAGATAAAAATGCAAATTATTAACAGTGTACTATGGTTTGTGGCATTGCCTAAAATTTTGCAAATCCAAACTTAGCATCTCTGATAGCGATGCTAATTTAACGCTGTACAATGCTCAGAGTTTAATACTGTGATTTGTGGTATTGCTTCATGTGATAAATCGTTTTATTACAAATACCTAAAAAAGAAAAAAAAACGCAAAAACCTCTCAGGTCATCATGGCAAAGTAAAGTTAAACCTGCACATAGCAACAATACAGACACAATCCAGGTCCCTGCGGGACCAATGTGAACTACACTTATATGTCCAGAGCCTCTATGAACATACAGAGGTTCTTCACATTGTTTCAAAAATGATCATGAAATCTCTGCAGTGCTGTTGTACTGAACTGTTAGATTGTGTTAATGTGACCCACCCTGTTGAATATCTGCAAATAACTTCTCTGCAGATCCATGTCTCTCACTCAAATGAACCATTTTTGCATCAGTGCACATTTGCATACAGTTGGTTTGGTTTGCACCATGGTTTAAACCAGCGGCTTTACCCATTCATCTCTGGAGCTCCAGCTCATGCTGTCTGGCATGTCAGCGTCTAGCTCTGTGGGAGGAGAGTGAGCACAGGGTGTGTGCAGGGTGTGGACGCTGCGGGCCGTTACTCGGGGCAGCTAACAGAAGACTGAATCCAAGAGGAAGACGTGACACACAAAAGAAAAACGTGTCATTATGGTTGTGGGTGTAGGGACTTACAGAATGAACGCTACGGTTATGGTAGATCTAGTCACTCGGGGAGAGGAGACAGACTGTGACACGCCCACAGCTCACATGAGAAGGTTTGAGAAGACGAGGGGTTAACTGAGGACAGTGTGGACGTGCTGTTGTATTGTAGCAGGATCTAGATCAGTTATCTTCTGGCTACAACTTTCTGTTATTATCTACACTCACACATTTTCTCTTGTCTTGGTTTCCCATCTACATGTAGGGGAAAGCCGTGCAGGGCTGGCAGGAGTTGTTTTGATTCTCTGTGTTCTAAACTTAGCTCTGTCCTCCCACGGATTCATTCACAAAACAGGTTCAAAGCCAAAAACCTTATCCGTTCTCCACCAGCTCTCTGTTTACAGTAACAGTGGTGAGAATGGGGGAGTTTTTTTGTTGTTTTTTTATTTTTATTCACCAGTACTCTGTTCCATTCAGGAGACAAGATGACAAAACTTACACAAACATAACAACTTTGATCTAAGTTTTCTTCACCGTGAGTGGAGAAATTTGACACATCAGAGGAAATTCGACTGAACTCACCCTGATTGTAGAGACAGAGTAACAGATGATGTCGTGCAGCTGGATTTGTAAAAACACAGAAAGATTAGTCAGAAACATACACAGATTTTACATAGGAAACGTGGCATTTGACAGGGCCACCCGGTATATCAGACACTTGAAGGGTTTGTGACACTTTAACCCCCATATACAGCCTTTTTAAGCACATTTAATTGTGAATTTAAAATAATACTAACACACTATAATGGAGTGGTAAGCGTCTAAAAGAATATTTATAAGCGTTTATTAATGTACAGTAACCTCTCCTATGAACACTTATTTTACAGTATTACAGCTGTAGTTTATTCATCTGTTTGTGCATTGTGTGTCCACAGGAAGAGTTCTGCCTCAAAAACTCAATTCCTCCCTTTTTGAAATGTACGAAAACAATGTTTTCTCTCAAGGTGACAGGTGACATTACCTGCTCTAGAAAAACTGCAAGGTGTTTGATAATGTTCTGCCAAAATATGTGGCATGTTTTTTACTTTAAAGTTAACAGGTTTTTTTTTTTTGTTTTTTTTAAATAACAGTGATCCACAGGCATCACAGTAACTTTTAAACTACATTAGTTGAAGCTTCGATAAACTGAAACTGACAGTATGTGTTTTCACATGAGTCCAAATGGCCTCTGAAATACTTGGCAGAAAATGTATTATCTTGAACTCTTTAAGAATAAGTTCAGTGATATTTTTGTATTTTTTTAAATTATCAAGAAATTCCACAAGAAAACAGACCAAAGCCAACAATTTGTTAGTCCACGTCTCAATTTCCTACCCTGTCTGAGGAACTCACCTCCAAAACTTCATCTTTCTTAACAAAGACGTAGGTGTCAAAATGGCTTTCAAATATATAATTGGGTGTTTTATAAAGGTTCAGTAATTTCCTAAAACAAATGGCCACTGTAATTTTTCCGAAACGTTACTCAAACAGAAAATAATGATGCAATTTTTAGGGCCTATTTTCAGTGGTGGATGAATCCACATTTGCTGCTCTAGGGAATATTTCTGGCAGCAGGACAGAGAATATGGAACGGGCGAAGGAACATCACTCGGTGTGACAGTGTGACTCACTGTTGTGTTTTTGGACAACAATGGAGCTTAATAAGACACGCCAGACTCTGGATAGAAACACAATACAAATCAATTCATTGTTGGTTTTGGTCTTGTTTTGGTATTAAAAAAAAACAATATTTGCTCAGTTTTATCAAGTGTGCAGTTGCTGTAAAATTAGTGAATGTCATCAGTTTTGATGATAATCAGTTGTTGAAGTCATCCTGCAAAGATATGCAACAAACGTTCAGTTTAAAATGTGTTTTTGCTGTTTATTGTTTTATCGTAATAAATAAAATAAATATCTGAGTTTCTGTGATGTCACCTTGGGCCCTATGGACTTCATAAAATCTATAATCAACACTTTAATCAATAGTGAAGATCATCATGTTTGATGTTGACAACATGTTAGATGTGATAAGGTTCATATTAAACTGGAGCCTGGTGGAAAGGCAGCATGCATGATGACATCGTCCTCACCTCTTCTTGTAAATTATTTCACGGCGGTGACAAATATATTTAAGGGGTTTTTTTTTTCTGATTGTTTTCCATGGAAGTGGAAACGAGACTGTAATCTCTGAGCAGAAGTCAGGAAGGCTTTCTCTTCTGCGCAGCGCGGAAAGCGTGGCCAACCTCATCCTTTCTCTCCTCCCCTCGTGATGTCATCACATTGTTTGTGATAACGAAGTGTTTGATTAACCGACCTCATCCTGCATCGGAACCACACTTCCTGTTCAGATACTCACACACAGCACTGACGTTACACACTTATGAACAGAGGTTGTCACTCTTTTTTTGTTTTACACTTAAGCCATTTATTGTTTTGTCAGAACAGAAATGTGCGTTTTCAAGGTAAAAAAGCTCCAAACATTCACTTCAGCTCTGTCTCAGATCTCATGTATGACACTTATACTTAGCAATGTATCATGGGACTAGAACTATATCCTAGAAAATTGAGTTGAAAAAGCTTATCTAACATCATCTCCCTGAGAGGTTCTCTCATAAACACGGCCAGGCATAAGACTTCATTCATAATTTAATAAATGCTGATAGTGTCTCCTAGCAACAGAAAAATCTAAAATATTTACAAGTAAAATGTAAAATTATTCTTAAAGGAATAATTCTGCATTTTAGAAAACATGCTTGGCTCACTTTCTTAAGGAGAGAGGTTAGATGAGAAGTTTGATACCACCAATGTTTAAGTATGAAGCTATAGCTAATAGCTCGCAGCCTGTTAGCTTATCTTAGCATAAAGACAGGAAACAGGGGGAAACAGCTGGACTGGCTCCGTCCACAGGTGAAAAAAATCTTCTTCCCTGTACTTTTAAGTTCAGTAATTAACATGATACTTCGTCAGGGTTTGCCGCAGATTAAACAGACTGTAAAAACAACTATGAGGTGCTTCACGAGGGCGGTATGGTGCCAAAAAAGAAATAGTCCCAAACAAAACCCATTGTAAAACATGGGACTGTTGTTTTTTACGTGTCGTTTTTACGTGTATAAATTTATGAGCTTCGGAGGTGATGATACATGTATTTTATTACCTCTGGACGGAGTCATGCTAGCGGTTTCCCCCCGTCTCCAGTCTTCATGCTAAGCTAAGCTAAGCTAAGCTAAGCTAAACAGCAGCTGGCTGCAGCCATATATATAATGGTTGTGTGTGAGAGTTAGATCAATCTTCTCGTCAAACTCTCAGCAAGAAAGTGAAAAAGCATGCTTCCCAAAATGTCTAACTATTTATTTAAGGCACAAAAAATGTAACTTAGTTTTCTATTGTACAATCACCTAAGCTGTCAGTTTTGTTTGCATAGTAAGTCTGGAAAATATTGATGATCCCCTAAATATACAGTGAGGAAAAAAACAGTTACACTGCAGATTTGTTTTCAGCCACACACACACACACACACACATACTGACAAACACACACCGGACCGTACCAGGCAAACACTAACTGTCACTACATGTCCATCGTTTTATGTTTAACACTGTCCCAAAGTTTTGTCCCCTTGTCTCAGAGTTTCCTTGTCGCCCGTGTGAAAGGTTGTTGCTGCATTTTGAAGTTTTCAACAGTCACTTGAACCTGCATGGTTCACTCCTGCAGGCTGCTGCTGTGGTGGTGTGTGATGGCCCTCTGGTAGTCCTCCGAGGGGTTTATGTGTTCCGGGTGATCGTAGCTGCGGTAGAAGGAGCTGCCCGCCTGCTGGGCGTAGAACAGGAACTGCCTGGCAAACAGCGGCTCCACCTGTAGCACAGCGGGTCAGACAGGTGAGTGGAAGGCTTTAAACTGGCACCATAGCTACTGTAGTTTCTATGAGCTCAAATCAGCATCAAACTAATATTTGAAAGCCTATAAAGAAAATTTAAAGTCTGGTTTGAGTGAAGTGAAAAATGGGATTTGAAAGTGTAACATAACAACTGAAAGTCTGTAGCAATGTTTCATAAGTTTAAATGCATGTTCGGTGAAACAAATCTTTACTGAAAGGTCCTTTTACATGCTTTTTCAAGACCTTTCCACTTTAAGTCATGGTCTTCGTCCTGGATGAAGTTTGCTCACTTATCGTGGAGAGTACAGAACTGTTAAACTTTGGTCATGTGATAGCAGGTACGTGTTATCGAGGGCGGATGAACAAACTCCAATCATTGACGGTGATTGTGAGATGTGGTTGAAAGCTCCTTATATTGTTTTCAAGGCATTGGGGTTTTTTTGTTCTCATTTTAGATCCTGCAGAGATTCAACACTTTGTTTTCAACACTTTGTTATCCACTTTGTTTCAGTGGATAAAATCTGCTCTTTGAGCTTTTCAAAAGTGGATAGATCTGAAATGTACGGAGGACAGACTGATGGTGTACTTTAACAAAATGCGACTGTACTAATGGACTAACAATAACTGGCTGAATAATACCTCAGCCCTCTGGATAACTGACTCACACTGATCTGGCGCTGGAAAAAAAAAACAAAAAAACAACCAATTCAAACTGAACTTTCAGCAAAGAAGTGTCGAAAGTTCTCCACAAAAATGGCATTGGTCAACCTACAGACAAAACAACTCTTAAATCAGCATTTCAATAGTCTGCTGATTATTTTCTTGATTAATCTGTCATTTTTTTAGGCCATAAAATAATACACCATAGTGAAAAATGCCCATCACACCCTGGCCAACAATCCAGAACCCAAACATATTAAGTTTACTATCAAACAAGACAAAGAAAAGCAGTAAATCTGATGATGCAGAGGCTGAAATGAGGAGAATGTTTGGTATTTTCACTGCAGATCAGCTAATTGATTAATCGACTAATATTTTCAATTCTAATTCTTCAACTGACATGAAAAATAACAGCTTCCTACAATTGTTACTGCAGCTTTTGTGTCGACTGAAGATGATGAAAGTTGGACGAATACATTAACTCTCTACTGACCAGTTAGAATAACAACCCGAAACAGAAATCAGCAATGTCAGACTGAGGAATGAAGTAAAAACAAAGACCTGACTGATAAAGGCTGGTGTATAATTGCTTAAGCCTCCAATTTTTGGGTTTGTTTGATTTTTTCTGTTCAGATTTTCCCAGGTCGACAAACGTTACCAAAAGTCCCATTATCTGAAGCTGAAATAGCAGATGTGATTCTTTCAAAGGGATGTGTTAAATTAGCCTGACAATCAGACGAACTGACTTCCTCCTTCATTTTCACTCTAAATCACTGAAAAAAATCAACAGTGAGCAGTGATTCAGAGGTCTGGCAGTGGCTCAGCGCTGAACATTATGAGTATGAAGAAGTTCTAACAGACTTTCAAATCTTAGGTTTTTATTTTCAAATCCCATTTTTCACTTTTCAAACTATACTTTAAAGTTTCAGGACTTTACATCCAAACATTTAGTTTTGATTTTATGAAGCATGACACTGATTTGACCTCGCACCCTCGGTTATGTTTCAGTGAGCTCATGTTGGAGGTTATTATGATCAGATATGAGGTATAATAGGGAGGTAGATGCTTGTATTAGAGCACGGGGAGTCACCTGGACAGTGAGGGTCCGTCTTTGTCTCTGTGGGTCCAGGCACTCGTCTCCGAAACTCAGCAGGACCTGGAAACGAGGCAGGGGCCGACCGTGGAGCCCGTAACTCTGGATCTCTGGTTGTCGGGAAACAGAAGGGAGGGCACTGCTATTAGCTTTGATAGGTGAAATACAAGTGAAGTGGCAGATTCAAATGATTTCAGAAGAAATTCACTTGAAGAGGTGTGACCTTTTGGGGTGATTCGAACGGAAAGTCCTGGTCACACCGTGTATGCAAATACAATTAGCTGTCAGACTCACACAGCTGGGGTTGTCTTAGCATGTGGGTGGGTGGAGATGAATGATGTGGCTGTGTAGAAGTCACGTGACTCTATCCTCATGAAGGATTTCTACTTGAAAGGGTTTTTCTTTTCTACCACAGTTGTTAAGTAATGTTGATTTTTAGGGGGTTTGTTTCTGTGTAGTAATGTTTTGAGATGGAACTCATCCCAAGCGACTTCCAGTAACTGAGCTGGACTTTTTCAGACACAGAGATGAACATGAATCTGATTCGTGAAGACTTCAAGTCTTCACTGATTACTTACTGTTAGCTCCGCCCTTGTTTGTGCCTCTCTTAGATGACCATTGCATTTAAGTGACGGAGCTAAGCATCCCATGTTTCCGATAAATACATTCAGTGCAGTCTTTGACAAACCGAGAAGGTCGATCAATAACACTCCCCCTGTTCTGAAGGTTTTTCCAGATTCATCAAAGATTGGTCCGACTATCTGAAGTGTGACGGCCCTTAGGCCTCTGGACCAGCTTCCTGGTTGTTGGGATCTGGGGAGTGGCTCATTGAGAGTGATGGCTGACACCTTGTGACTGCTCACATATATATATATATATATATATATATATATACACAGTATATAGGTGAGCAGTCAGTCTCTCTCTTCCCTTTAGTTACTTGGTTTGGTTGGACATTTGGTTGATATATTTTTGGTTTTCTTACACTCACACATGTTCACACATCTGCCCACTACACCATAATGTATTTTTACCTCAAAGAGTCAGGTGTGGTCCCCACCTGACTCTTTTCCTAACAGAGGTAGTTCCCAGAAATCACACATCTCCATCCTCAAGTTGTGAAAAATGTAGAAAAATACAGAATAACCTTCATGTCTTGCTTGTGTTCTACTAATAGAGCAAATTTCCAGCCATGGTTGACACGTTGAAAACAAGTTAAAAAATCTTGTTTAAGGTGCAACGTATGGAATATTTTTTCATCCAGGTGGTCAGACGAGTCTTCGACCTTCAAAAACTTTGGGTTTCCCAAAGATTGCCAGATTCTTAGCTCTGTGACTCAGATGTAATGATAATACATGAGAGGCACAAACCATAGAATACAACTTCTCAGTGTGGTAATCTGTTCTAATGCTTGATTAATCAGTTGTATTACTGGATATCGAACCTTTTTTAGTGCTGACTGAAATGTGTCCGTATCAGAAACCGTCAAACACTGGCAGCGAGCATCAAATGTCAGATCAGACTTGGAGATTTGAGTTTATTGTAACGTTTACCATCTCAGAGGTTTGGCCTCTTTTTCGGTATCAAAACTCGGGTATCATATCGGCACTAGTATCGAAAAAATTACTCAGTCCCATGTGATTAACGGAAAAAACGTTGAGTTCTGACTTTTGTGGCTTCAGTGCTGGTTCGTCAAAATTAAACTATGTCGAACAACCATTACTCCTGTCCTGGAGGAGATTTAGTGCAACTAATCCTGAAGAATCAAACTTTTTTGATTCATCAAACTAAAATGCCAAATATTTGGTTCCAGTTCCTTAGATGAGAATATTTATTTCTTTGTGTCTCTTTTTTTTCAAGCTATGTGAAGACTTTACCTCGGGCTTTTAGAAATGGTGATGATAAGTATCATTGAGTATCATTTAATTGAAATGACTCGTTAGCTGCTCTGCTCCTGCTGTCTCACCTGTGAGGTAGTCCTGGGTGTGCAGGAGTTTACAGTTGACCTCTCTCTCCAGCTTGTTGAGCTTGTCTCCATACGGGGACGGCCCCCCCTGCCAGTACACTCTGCTCTGACACATCCTCCGAGCGTAGAGACCATCTGCGCCCATCCACAGGTACACCCCCCTCTCCAGGGTGGACGGGGGACTCGGGGGACACTCCTCTGCCCTCCTCTGGCCCGAGAGGCTGTCCACAGGCAGGGGGACCACGTCGGGACCTCCGGTCGGCAGGTAGTGCTTCTCTGGGGGGCACGGAGTGATGTGGCACCCCTCCGGACTGGAAGTGGTCACCTCCTTCACCAGACTGTCCCGGAAATATACAGAGACGTGCAGGCGGAAGTCTGGATGGAGGTGGGGACACAGGCGGAGGTGAAACAACATGTTTTCACCACATTTTGATGCATGAATCTTTTCATCATGTTTCTCAGTGTAGTGAAATGTCTTTATCAATTTCTCCAAAATATGACAATCAGACAGTCAGGTTCATGATTTTAGTTTGCATCACATTATATAAGAAATCTTTGTAGTGTGACAGTTATCTTGTAAATCCAAAGTGATTTTAACTAATGACTTCAGTGTTTACCAAACTACAAGTTTGGACAAAGGTTGTTCTCGTGTGTGTTTATTTCTAGTTCTACTAACTATTTGAAGTGTTGATCCATAAGAAGAGATATTTGTGGTTTTAAGTACAAGAAATCATCTTAATGTAGTTTTACATCTCCTCTCTCAGGCTTCTCTCTGGAGCTCTAGTAACAACAGGTCGGTGAGCCAATCAGAAGAGAGGAGGCTCTGAGCCTCTCTTCTGATTGGCTGACTGTTTTCTGAGTGATCCAATAAAAAATAAAGCAGCTCTCAGGTAAACATTCAGAAAAACCAAATCCAGCAAGGTTGGATGGTGGGTCCAGGTGGGCGGGGCTTGTGGCATGGCTGAGAGTGGTGACTGCTTTGTTGTGACATCACAATGTTACAGAAGTCCTGACGGCTGGTTTTAAGGCTCAGTTTCTGAATACAGGCTGTGTTGCATTTCTCTGTGGACTGAGGCTTTGATACTTTCACAGTATTAATATAGAACCTAGACCAGTACCAAGAGCTTCTGTTAGCTCTTGAACTATTTAAAGGAGCGATGATCTGAGTTAGAAGTAGCAAACTTATTTTATTTGCATATTCTCTGTAAAATGTGTCGTTCTATGGGCCGTAAAAGCAAACAGGTAAACACTAGACTAGACTGTGTGTTTGAAGTTATTTTTTGGCCAATTTTGGCTCTTTTATTATGACAGTGACAGTGAGAGAGAGAGAGAGAAACAGGAAAGGTAGGGGACGACATGCAGCAAAGGGCCTGAGGTGGATTGGAACCCAGGCTGCTGCAGTAAGGACTGATGCGCTCTACAAGGGGAGCCACCGGCGCACCACTAGACTGTGTTAATGGTTATATGCAGCTAGTGCTGACTGGACCCATTGTGTTGGGGCTTGGACGTTCTGTTTGTGAGGTTAGCAGGATCTGTGTAGTAAGTTTTGTGTTGGCTTCATTTCAAACTACGAAATAAACTTTAAATTAAATTTTAATTATAGCACCTCCAGCAGCGAAGTCAGTATTTTGAATTGCTAGAGGGCACTTTTAAAATATGCCATTTAAGGTGAAACAGCCATGTTATCACCAAAAATGTTTGAAGCACTACTGGAGCCTCCATCAGGCTCACCATTGTTTTTCCTGGACGCCAGCGCACAGTGCCGTCCGTCCAGGTTTCATTAAAGCTGCATTAATTCATTTCTGTCCAACAGGGGGCAGTAAATAATCAAATCTAGCTGAAAGATGCGAACACACAGCCACCACTTGAACCAGGCTTAAATATCTGGCTCTTCAGCTGCTAAATGTTCTCTCTCTCCACCAGCTGGTCTCTGACTTTGTCTACTGAGCAAGTAGTGGATCAGTGGGCATATTGAAACACCGGCCTACAGGGGCTGATACGAACCACACAGTAAATGTAAGAGTTAAAAAATATTCACGGTACTTTAATCACAGCGCCCCTATTAGGCCAATCTGTGTCATTTTAAATATTTAGCATTAGCATCCCCCTTCCATGTTTTCCCAATATCAGAGCATCAGACTTTTTAAAGATGTCTGCATGAATAAAGACTAAAACGAGCCTGTTTACAGTAATTTAGGTGTCTGCATCTGAACTATGTCTTTTTATATGGCCACAAACAAAGCCCAGTCTTGTACATGTGGACTCGCTTGCATGTTGCATATTGTAATATTGACATTGTGTAAGGATCTTTTCCACATTGAAATCACCTTTAACCCTGAACCCTTGAAAATAGTGAATTGAAAGTGTTGTTTCATACCTGAGAGAGGCTCTGCTGATCTGATGCTGGCGTCCAGTGTGAAAGGCGGGGGCTGGCTGTCAGGACCGTATGAGTAAATTGAGGCTCTGAGCTGGTATCCTGTCACAAGCAGCAAAACAAAACATGTATGAGCACAATAATAAAAACAAGACAAGGATGCTGATGTTTGTGTTCTGTATGGGTTTTCAGCACCGTACCGTTCTCCATGGACGGGCCCTGCCAGGGCAGGCTGCGGGGGGGACAGGGACACTGGGTGAAGGGTAGGTCCGGCAGAGAGGCCTGCTCCTGACAGTAATCTCTCCAGCCACATTCAGGTGTGGCCATGTACTGAGACATCTACAGACAGACACACACACCATCAGCTCAGCACGAAAACGTCACTGTCCATGTCTGTAAGTATGTTGTAAGTATACTTTTATGCATTTTAATGTATATAGTTGTATAGATGTCAGAGAGGATGCCCATGACCAACTTTGCTCTTATTTAAACTGTATTTGTGGCTGCGTTCAGTGTTATGTCTGAGAATGTGGGAATTTAAATGACGTGAAGAGGAGAAAATATAAAGAAATATATAAAAACAAAATAGTTAATAACAAAAAAAAGGGAGTTTAGTGTATATATAGTGTATAGTATATGACGCAGAATTATATTTCTGTTAATGTGGAGCAGGGTTTAATGCAGCTTTTAGGTTGTTACGTTGTTTAAAAATTAATATATACATATAAAATTAATTATAAATATAATAATGAATACGTTATTTAAAAGAATTTCAAATAGTGTTTTGGTGACTAGTCTAGATTTCCGTAGGTTTTCAGGGTGTAAAATCCTGGCACCAACATACAACACAGATTCATTTTTAACACCATATTGTTATTCGCGCTGAATATTGTCTAAAACTATTAAGTGCATCAGTTGCAGACGCAGTTTTCACAAGTTCCACATCTTGATGATGTTTCTAAAAATTTAAGAAAAACTTTGGGATTCAATGAATGAGCCTGAGGCCTTCAGGTGGTGTCTAGTGTATCCAACATCATTCATGTATGCACTCATCCACTGTCTCTGCTGCACATCCAACCTCTCTCTCTCTCTCTCTCTCCCCACCCCACCCCTCATTTCCATGTGTATGAAAAGCACCTGAGTCTGCAGTGGAGGATAGGAGTGCATTTGATAGCCCATTGGACTCAGAGGGCTGTCCTCCTGCCGGGGTCCTGAATGCAACACAGGAAAGTTCACTTATAAAAACACACACAGAACTCTGCACAGAAAAAGTCCACATCTGTTGACACATCTGTTGGCACTGTGACCTTCAGTGGTGGTTTAGTTGTTTGACTCTACTGCAGTGAGAAGTCAGTGACCTTTACCCCTCACACTCTGACACATTTCCAAACTTATGTGATAAAAGCAGTTCATCATGAAAACAAACTATTAATCATAAATACAGTTCAGAAGTTAAACCACTCAGTCTTTTAACTCCAAAAAGCAGAAGTTTCAGCGCTGAGCTGTTACATGCTTGAGGTGTTAGAGTTACTGACTTTTCTTGGCGCCCTCGGGGATGATGCGGTAGACTTTGTACGGGTCTGAGATGTCCAGCTGACTCCGCTCCACTAGCTCCTCAAAGTCGTTGCTCTTGTTGAGGGCGCAGCGGAGCCGCGTCTTCCAGGTCGGCGGGTCAGGTTTGTCGATCCCCTCCCGAAATTTGCCCTTGAACAGCGCCCAGGCCTGCAGACCAGACCCCGGTTAAAAAAAAAAAACTTAATAAACCTCTCTACCTAAGACCACCAGGTCTGCTCCAGTTTTCATTGCACAGCCTGTGGAGGTGCGTTTTTATGGCAACATCCACATAAGGCGTGAAAAGTTTATTTATAGCCCATAGAAAGCTGAAAATGAGTCGATCAATAATTTGAATTATTTTAATATTTTTAAATGGATAAAATATCAACTGTTTGCAAGCTGTAGCCTCTCACATGTGAAGATTTCCTGGTTTTCCTGCTCTTATGATCACAGCAAACTGAATGTCTTTGGGTTTAAAACCGTTGTATATCAAAGCCAATCATTTTTAAAGAAGCTGTGTTTGGTTCTTGGAGCGTTTCTGGGATTTTTACGTATTTTCTGACATTTTATGAACCAAATGATCGATACTTGATAAAGTATTCTGTTAGTTGTAAGTCCGTTTATATTCCACATTTCATGCACGAAAGCAATGCGAAGTTCATTAAAATAATGAAATAAGACAAAAACTGGTAGAAGTATGATTAATCTGGGTTAAGGAAAGCTTACTTGTTAAAAGGATCATTCAAAATCTCATATTCTGACTTCATATCAATCTTTGTAAGACTTGGAAATTATTTTATTTTCACTTTGTAGACTACTTTTATTCTGAAAGTCACGTTTTTAATTCTATCTGGATGAACTCTGGAGGATGCAGGTTTCTCTTACCTTGAAAAGCGCGGCATCCTCATCCCGGTTGTAGTCCTGTTTCCCGGCGTGTTTCCACGGTATCCTGAAGATGGTCTTCTCGTCGTTCTCCCACACCAGTCCGGGATACTTCCCGCAGTCCACCTGGTCGATGAGCCACTGGCGCAGTTTCCCGTTCCCGCTGCTCCCGGAGCCTCCGTAATCCACTTCAGGGTTCATCTCTGTCCAAACACAAACTCCACGGTCAGGTCCTGTACTGTGTGTTTGTGTGTTTGTTTGTGTGTGTGTGTGTGTGTGTGTGAGAGAGAGAGAGTGTGTGTGTGTGTGTGTGTGAGAGAGAGAGTTTAGCAGAGGATGATGATGATGAGTTTATCCAAGTTCAGTAAAACTCATTAAGGGTTTACCCCCCTCCCTGGTCTCCCACGCAGACTAAACGTGGCCGGGCTCGAAGTGATCTTGGTCTTACCTGTGAAACTCGAAACCGTCAAGTTTTGAAATCAATCAGTCTCAGAAAGCCCTCATCATTACGACGGGCCCGCTTAAATCCTCCAGCCTATAGCGCACAGCAGCGGGGGGGTGGGGGGGCGGAGAGAGGGAGGACGCACCTGCTCTCTCTCTCTCTCTCTCTCTCTCTCTCTCTCTCTCTCTCTCTCTCTCTCTCTCTCTCTCCCTCTCCTGTGAAGCTTATCAGCGCGCCGAGCACTGCTCGATCTCCAGTAAGACACCGGGGGAAACCCTGCTGCCGCTGCCGGTGTAAGTCACAAGTGTCACACACCCGCACATGTGGAAAATCATCGGGACGGAGACAAAAACAATTCTTTGAAATGATAAAGGCTTTACAGAAAATAAGAGTAGAGCTCCGCTGCAAACACATAAACACGAGTTTGTTCCCACTGGAAGATTCAATAGAATAAGTGCTGCTGATACCGCAGACGGACAGTAACAGCAGACAAAAGTTTATTATAAAGTGTGTCATATGAGCAATTATAGGGATATTACATAGAAACAACACAAAGAGCCTTAGAAATACACTATATAGCTATGTAACCTTAATTATTGAACACATTAAATTAGTTTATTTAGAAGTAATTTGTGTTGTATGCTAAGTAGTGCAATATTATTCTACTTTATCATATTATTCATTAGTATTACTTAATTGAGTTTATTATTATATAATTTCATTGTTATTTATTATTTAATATATAATTTGTAGCTAGGTGTCACATTGAAGTTGGTTATTTATAACCCCCTTTAGTGTGGAGCACTTTGGTTCCCACCTGCCATTGTTTGCAGGGGGACAGGTGTGAATGTGACAGTCTGTTAGGATGCACATGTCCTGCTGAAGATATTTGACTTAAAAATACAACTCAAAAAAAATGTAGTGTAAGAAAAATGTAGGTAGTATTCATTCTGCAGCTGACCAGCTCCCGTCAGTGTTACAGTATAAGACATATATTACACTGTTTGATTATCACCACTGATGTGTTCACATCTAAGATGTATTTCACTGTTGTATATGGTGGACATGGAGAATTTTAACATTTTAATACACTGTTGGGTTTAATCTGTAACAATCTATCATATTTTATAAAGTAAATATATGAATTTAATATAAAATCTCCATCTGTAAAGTCATTATCTACCCACTAAATGTACTGAAACACAATGCAGCTTTTCCCTGCACCACTGTAAAGAAGTGAATTTGACACAGTCCTTGATATCCTCGAAAGTTTGTGAATTTAAAATAAAAAACCAAGACCTTGACATTTTTTAAACAGATATTGAACATTTTATTCATATATTTACCTCTTCAGCTCATAATGAAGTCTCTATCTGTGCTGCTCAGGTTACACAACATATTGTTACATATTGTCTGCCGTCACCGTAACACAACACACATTTATTATTATTAGCTTCTGTAAAACCTGATAGTTCTCATTATAAAAATTCTGTATTAACTTTGATATATGTCTCAAACCATGCCGTGTTGGGAATTGGGCCTTGAAATTCCTTGAAAATGAATCCTTGAATGTGATGTTTAAAATGGTTTGGGATCCCTGAGTAGAAGTATAAAATAGTATAAAATGGAGCCACTTGTGTAAACTAAGTGAAACTGTGCTAAAGGATAATAATCAAGTACATTACGTATAAAAAGTAACATGTCACTGTCAGTGCTGTATAATGACATAATAATATTAATGGATCATTACAACTGATGCATTCACATATAATAACATATAATAACATATATAATTAACATAAAAAAGTTTAGGTGGAATTTATTTTAATGGTTTCATATTGTTTTATATTGTATATAGTATATTATATAGTCCTGAGCCCTGTTGAACTGAACTACCAGACTGTATTTATATTTTAAACAAAGTCCTCCTTCAAGCAGCTAGGCATTAATGCATCAGCATTAATAGTCTAATAAGTCTAATAATGTCTGATGTAATAATGATGAATCAATCACAGGGGAAGGGTTTTTTTTGTGTACTTTTATTTTTGAAAATAGGCACCATTTTGCTGATAATATTTCTTTACTTTACTTGAAATCAGCACTTTAAGTATTTTTACATTCTGTTTTTGTTACTTTTAAGTAAAAAAAAATGAATAGGTACAGACATCTTGTAACTGGTTCAAACAAAGACTAAAAGGCTTTTCCCCCCTTTTGTTTGAATCATTTCAAAAGTTGTGAATCCCCTAAATCATCCAGGAAAGATGAGAGGAAAGTCTGAATAATTTTCTTTATAGCAAAAACTGAGTTTGCTTTGTTTCCCTCTCTATTTTTAAATAATTTTGTGCCATTTTTTTTGGGGTCCACATATAAAAATATTCTCATGTTAAGTCATATTTAATTCAAATACAAATTCACATGTGTAAATACGTTTTCCAGGAGCAGACAGATGTGAATCATTAATATTAATATACTTACACAGGCATTTTCTGTGAATCCTGGCTATTGTTGCATTAATTATGTTTCTTTTTAGACTTTAACTACAAACAAATTCCAACACAAAGCCTAAATCTTCTGATTGTGGTTTACTGGAAGATACTTTATTCTTCAGCTTTCACACAGTCTATAGAAAGTAATACTCATATTCCAAGTACAAGACACAGCATAACATAACTGACAGGGGAGTGCACGCTGCTAAATGTGTGTTCACACTGTGGACTGTATGTACATATTTCCTTGGTGTCATGCTTGACTGCCCTTGCATGTTGTTTTGACAGTTAGAGGCGAGGACATGACATGACGAAAGGGACTCAAGATAATGACATAAAAAAATTCCCCCGTCACATGACTGCAAAAAAAAAAAAGAAAAAAAAAAGAGATTCAACACATATCATTACAGAATTATTCTAAGAGACAAATGTTCCCGCTGCTGTTTTTCTCTCTGCAGGATCGATCATGAAATGCCAGAAATCCTCTGAGCTGGTCAGGTCTTAATAGGTTCAGTGGTCCGAGCAGAAGCCCGCAGTCCTCGGCTGCTTCAGGTGAGGTAAGACGAGACTGGCAGGAGACATTTTCTTTCAGGTGCCACTTGTGGCCAAAGCGGGAGCGGTGTTGGTTGATATGGTGCTGCTGCTGCTGCTGCTGCTGCAGTTGGATTTCTGAGTTAAAAGAGCTTTGATCTCCCCCTCATCATTCAACGAGCTCTTCCCGTACCGGTCCTTCCACCAGGCTCGATACTGGAGGGGCAAAACAGAAGTGTCAAAAAAATATCAGAATCAAAGAGATACAGCAAGTCTCCACCTGAGGGATTATCAGTGCTGGTTGTTTTGCTGACACCTGTAGTTCAGTTTGGTTCAAATCAGAGGTTTGTCAGATCATCAGGCGGCATCTGAAACCCCCTACCTCCTTCCAGATCAGCACTTTTCAGATGTCTGAAATTGACACTTTTTGTTACTTTATAAAACTGACAACCACACATACATGCCCACTTTACCCACTGTTGTTTAGCAACATGATGATCGCCTTTGAGGAGATATCGTCCGAAAGTGTGCGACATTATCCCCATTTGAACCATTATTACATCTCGCCCCTCTCTAGGTGGGCTTCCGTCCAAATGTTGCACAAAATTGGAAAAATTAGGCAAAAGAAAACATGAAGTCATACATGTTTCCATCAAGCGGCAACCTCTAGGGCTGAAATGAAGTGCAAAAAACTGCAGTTCTTCAAATGGCCACTAGAGTCTGGCTCCAACAGTGAGGGGGGCGTCACCTTGGAGCCAGTTTTCTCAACACACACATGATGTCTTTAGAGAGCTGCCAAACAAACTGAGGGCTGAGAGGATTCATCACATCACACTGATTCAAGAAAGAAGACAGTCAATAATACGGTCCAACATGCACTGCGCCAAAACCCCAAGAATCTGGAGATGTGCTTTTTAGGTTTTTTGAGTCCCTTTTTCAATATGACATCTTACAGTGCAGTCACCGGAGCATGTCCAGTCCAGATTTCATCATATATGGGGTCATAGTTTGAAATATCTGTGTAACTACATCTCCAGATTCCAGGGTATTTTGCATTTTACAAAGATGGTAACACTGAGTTCTGCCTTCCACATGCACCAACATGCATCTTCTACATCGCATCACATGCAACGTCTTCCTGTGGATATGGACAGAGAAAGACACTGAATGATCAGAGGGATTTTAACCGTGAGGGAGAACGGCGAGGCGTCGCTCACTTCTGCCAGGTCTGTGTTTTCAAACTCCTCCAGCTGCCGCAGGAAGCCCAGGTTGGGCCCCGCACACGGCCTGGCCGCCCTCACCGCCGCCAGAGACTCCACCCAGCCGCAGCCCGTCACCGTCATGATGTAGGCCACCACCAGAGTCACGCTGCGGGACACTCCTGCCACGCTGAGAAGCACAGAGCTTCAAAGCTAGAGAGGCTAGCATGTAGCGATCATCACATACTGTATTGAGAGTCTCTTCTTTAGTGTACAAAGAAGTGAAACCCCTGTTTTCCTAAAGCTGTGGTTGAATGCCTGATTTTGCACGTTTGATATGAGAAAAGATGAAAGATGATGAGATTTACCATGAAAGTATGAACCAAACTGATTATTTGGTTTGGTGGCAGTGATGTGGTTGAAAATGAAAACAGGGTCTAATAAAAATCCGAGGACCTCCGAATACTCATCATTACAAACAAAAATCAGCTGCATTTGAATATTTGAATATCTGTGCCTCTTCCTTTCAGCATCCTCACATGCAAATGACAGCAGTTTCGTTACCATAAACTTTAATTTACGACTTGATTCCATCGTTTTTTTAAATTAAATAATTGGAAGGAGAGAACTGTGCAGTAAATATTTACAAAGAAATATGTCATCTTCCTAAAAAAAAAAAGAAAAAAAAAAGCAAATATCCCTCAAGGAGAATCCTCCCTTGTTTAACCACTTAAACTGAAGGGTAGTTTTAGCAACTGATTCTTATGATGAAGTATATTGATACACAAATAAGGTATTTTTATGATTTATTTTCACTCACCAGTGAACGAGGCAGCCTTCTCCTTTCAGTCGGGACTCGTGGATAAACATGATGCTGTCTCTGAAGTACTGAATCCTACAGGTGTCATCACATTAAACAGGGAATTAAATCATTTATACACTTTAAAGAAAGGCAAGATATGTTGCCCATATATTTAGTATTTTTTTAAGACAGTAGTTCTTTTATTTATTTGATTGATCCAACTTAATATTTTTAATGAGGTTGGTGAGGTATTCAGAAGACATTGTACATTTTATGATTTATTTATAGGTATTAACTTTTTTTTGGTTTACATTAGTCATTCTGTTATGTACAGAATTTAAAGATATGTTAATTTTATACAGATATTTTCACAGTTATTAAACTGTGAAAATCATGATTAGACTCTTGTTGGACTTTTCTCCTTGTATTTCTATTTCTTTACAGTTTCCAAAGGTCATCAGGTGGTAGATATATTAGAAACTAAAAACATATGTGGACCTTAAGTATCATATACTCACAGGTTTTGCTTAGAGTGGTCAGCAGCAGATATACAGAGGTACGTCATCTCCTAGAGGAGGGGAGGGAGGGGGGGGGTTTAGACTCACATGATATACAGTATATATATATATAGTCCCTGTTGAATTACTATTTTACTGCACCACAGTTCAGAGAGGGTCATTTGTTTGAATACTAGGTCTAACTCACTTCCTGTTTCTCGGTGTATGGGGCGGCCCCCTGAAACTTAGCCCCACTGACCCTGCTGCTTAGCACTGGTGTGCTAGGTCATGACATAACGATATTCGCCTGTGTGCGTGGGTGTGTGTGTGTGTGTGTATGTGTGTGTGTGTTTGTGTTTTAGTGCTGTGCACCTGGCAGCTGATGGAACATGCAGTGGACAGAAACTACCTTGTCCCGTTATGACTGCAACTGCTGCAAAAACCCCTGAGCCCTCTGGGACACATCAAGTTCTGGAAGTGCTCCAGACAGGTCAGGCTGCACCCACACGAACCCCAGACAAAGTACTCATGTGCTCACACACACTTTAACACTAATCAACAAACACATACTGAAGAAGCATGTATGCATGTCGGTGACATCGTAATTGTTGTCAGGAAGAGTCAGGATATGCAAACAAATACTGAGAAGTGCTGTTAAATCTTTGCACACTTAAAACTCATTATTACCATGATTTAGTAACATCAAACCCAGATGCATAGAAACAAAGTGCATGCAAGTTGTGGATGAAGTGCACAAATTGTCTTTACTTGCAAAAGAGCACTTGGAGGCTCAGACCACTAAAACTGACCCTGTCGTTTTATTTTGCATTATGTTAATCAGCAAATGGAACATCTGACCTCAGAGATTTGGTGGTTGCAAATTTTTACCTTCCTCTCTCAGGAACCATCAAGCTGTCTTCCAAGAAATCAATCACTCAGCACTTTGACTGTTAGGTATGCAAATAAACCATCCCATCTGGCCATTTGGGCCACACTGGTAAAACAAACCTGAGTCATCATTTTGCCACAGAAGTCTAAAAAAAAAAAAAAAAAAGAAAAGCTGCGTGATGCATTTAAATGTGAGAAGAAGAGGTTAAGATCTGTACAGCGGCCCGGGGTGGATGAGCTCAGAGAAGGTCTGCAGGCCGAGACATAAATTTCAAGCCCAAAACCTTTTAAAAAGTTTTGGTGGTTGACCAGTTTGGGTAGTGATACTGTAATACAAGTTGCTGTTTCTCTTTAGTGTTGCAATGAGACCCATGAGCATGGATGGAGAAAGTGCACAGAAATCTCTCAACACTTTTCATGCTCGCTTTCAACAAGAAAAGATGAAAGTTGTGAAAGCGGACACTGAGGAGCTCAGACGACGTGGAGGGAGAAAAGATTCACGATGAGACCTCTTAAATTTATTCAAATAAAATCACAATCTATAGATACAAAGTCAAGTCAATCATTGCATGAATATGGATTGATTTGTATACATCAGTAGTGAGCAACACTGAATTAGCTGCTGTTTCTGTTGTGTTTATTGAAGCTAAATTGAGAAGATAACACCACAGGGAAAGCACGCAGTTGAGTTTTATTTCTCCAGTGACATACGTCTAAAATATATAATCATAATGATAATAACAAATATTGCAGATGGGAGGAGACTTTATTCTTGCATCTGCTACCAAATGTAAATCCATGGGTGCTAATTGCTACTTTCAGTCTACCAGGTTCTCACAGTAGAATCAGCTCTTTCTCTCCTTACTCTCACGTACACACGAGAAAAACACCTTTCCTGCCTTTTCATACACAAATTGCCATGTTCTAAAAGAAAGCCAGAAACCTTTTTTTTTTTTTTTTTTTTAAATGCAGTTCCACTTTCAAGACTTTATGGACTTCAAGCTGCTGTGCTAAAAGCATCTTGTGTGAAAAATATCCCACAGTGCACTGGTTTACATCTGCATCACAGCTGCATCCCATAGCCTACACACACACACACAGCATCACAGTGATTCAGAAATGTGCTGATTTTGTTGAAACCTGGTGAATTCCAGGTCGCATGAACTTACTGTGCAAAATTGAAAATATGAACATGTGACTTTCACACCTCTTGAAGTGGTCTATTGCAAAAGCCTTTGATAGAAATCTGACTTTAGAGTAAACTGTATTACATTACATCCTGTTCCTGTCTTGATCCTCCCTGTTGAAGCTCCTGTTATATAATAAAGACACTGTTGAAGAGGAAACCTCAGAATGTAAAGAGGCTGGTGATCAATTTAATCATTTTCAGGCATTAAACACCAAAAATCTGCTGGTTTCATACTTAAATATGAAGACATTATTTTGTTTCAGAAGACTTAGAAATCATTTTAGGCTCTGGGAAACTCTGATTGTTTCTTTCACTTTTCACAGGTCCCATATTGTATAAAGTGGGATTTCTGTTGTTATGTTATCTGTTATCTGTAAAAAAAAAAAAAAAAAAAACTGACATCTTGGTAATTCAGTTTAATTCCAGGTAACAAAGTGAGGCAGCAGCTAAAGGCTAATGCTAAACCCCTTCTTAAAAATTCCATATAGTATAAAGTTCTTTAATTATAAAGCAGGTCTAGGTTCTGTATTAATACTATGAAAGTATCAAAGCGATCAGTCCACAGAGAAATGCACACAGCCTGTATTCAGAAACTGAGCCTTAAAACCAGCCGTCAGGACTTCTGGAACTTTGTGATGTCACAACAAAGCAGTCACCACTTTCAGCCCTGCCCCAAGCCCCGCCCACCTGGACCCACCTTCCAACCTTACAGGATTTGGTTTTTAGAGTGTGTGTTTGGAGTGTTTTACCTGAAATCTGCTATATTTTTATTGGATCACTCAGAAAACAGTCAGCCAATCAGAAGAGAGGATCAGAGCATCCTCTCTTCTGATTGGCTCTCCGACCTGTTGTTACTAGAGCTCCAGAGAGAAGCCTGAGAGAGGAGATGTAAAACTACTGAGATGGTTTTTGGTTCTTAAAACACAAATATCTCTTCTTATGGATCAACACTTCAAATCAAACACTGGAGAAGTGTCAAATATGGAACTTTAACTAGAAAATTACATTGTATATAAATTGATAACAATTGTTAGTTGCAGCCCTATGAGGATATTAAGTCAGGAAAATATGGTGTAACACCTCTGAATACCTCTGAACTGATGCCAAAATTTCACACTTTCAGTATGAGTATGAAGCAGCAGGGAGATTAAGGGGAAAAACAACACCAGTGAGTTCAGAGGAGGTTGTGTTGCTGCAGTAACATAAGGGTCATGGGGTCACACAGGCCGATATCAGACACACAGATAAGCCAGCTCACCTCCAGGACGGGTGCAGCTGTATCATGGATGGACAGGATGTGGGTGATGTTGTGCCGTGCCAACAGCTCCCTGTCTCGTGCATCTGTGGATGGCAAAGAAAATCAAGAAAGTGCAAATACTCCCACCATCCAATCAGCTCATATCATATAGGGTCTTACCTAAATAAGGCAACAACACCCCCACCCCCCTACCCTCTTCAGATGTCTCCCAAGCAAATGTGGCTTTATGGCTTAAAAGTTTTGCTCTTGTTTTGAACTGAAAGAAAAACCGGAAAACCAGTGTTTCTAAAACAGTCCAACAGCTTGTCCCAAAAGCAAGAAACAGTAATAGTTTTAATCAAATTTTGTTCTTTGAAAGGAAGCCAAATGTTTTCTACCTTGGACAGATGTGTCATGAACACTTTTTCTCATGCTTTGCAAGTTTGCAGGATGCTGATGATACCACCTACAAGACCAAGATGAGTCTGTGCTGAAGCCTCCTGCCAGCTAAATAAATTAAAGTGATCCTATTTCATCTATCATTTGTATATAAACTGTGAGACAGAAATAACAACATTAAAAAAAGACATCTGAGTAGGCTACAGGAGTATAAAAGCTCAACACCCTTGCAGAGGAAACACAATCTCAAGTCACTGTAAGCCAGTGACTTTAAGGTCACACAATGACACAAGTCCCCAAGTGTGTTGGTCATGAAATAAATATATTTATTGGCTGTCAGGGTGCTGATATCACATTGAAATTGTTAACCGAGACCAGTGGCTCTGTCCCACAAGGTCAAAATCCAGCCGCAACATAACCAACAACAGAAACAGCACAACTTATTGGCTCCTATATTAACATATAAAATAACAATAAAGCAACAAAAATATGATAAAAATAGACAGCGTGATAGTCAAAACTACATTTACTAAATTATATTTCCCATGCTGTTGTCTGTTAATATGCATTTTAAAAAAACTGACATTGTGGTAATTCAGTTTCATTCCAGATAACAGAGTGAGGTAGCAGGTAAATCCAGTCAGTATGCAGAATAAACACTCAGCTAATGCTAAACTGCTTTTAAGCTAAAATAACTTGAATTCATGCATTTTGGTGTGGTTAGCATTTTTTAAATCACATTTAGGTAAATAGATGTTATATTGATTTCAATATACAGTAAATATTTATAGTAGGGCAGGTAGACATTCATCATGAACTATGGAAGTTTAATTTCTTAAAGGTCCCATATTATACAAAGCAATTTTTAGCCAATCGATTAATTAAAACTACATATTTGACACTTTTCCAGTGTTTTATTTGAAGTGTTGATCCATTAGAAGATATATTTGTTGTTTTAAGAACCAAAAACCATCTCAAAGTAGTTTTACATCTCTTCTCTCAGGCTTCTATCTGGAGCTTTAGGAGGCTCTGAGTCTCTCTTCTGATTGGCTGACTGTTTTCTGAGTGATCCAATAAAAACATAGCAGATTTCAGGTAAAACACTCAGAGTACCCAAATCCTACAAGGTTGGATGGCGGATCCAGGTGAGCGGGCCTAGTGGCATGGCTGAGGATGGTGACTGCTTTGTTGTGACATCACAAAGTTACAGAAGTCCTGACAGCTTGTCTTAAGGCTCAGTTTCTGAATACAGGCTGTGTGCATTTCTCTGTGGACTGAGCGGTTTGATACTTTCACAGTATTAATATAGACCCTGACCTGCTTTATAATCAAACAACACATGGACATCTACCTTTAGACTATATGGGACCTTTAAGCAAAATAGATCAAGAAGCTGAAATAATACATTTTGGTCATATACTGCATGTTCACCTTGGCTTCTCTGAAGATCATCCAAAAGCAGTTCAGCTATCTGCATTTGTAGGTGTTAACCAGGTTACATGGAAATAATTATTTGAGGTAAAATGGCATCACAACTTTCTTTATCCATAATGCAGTCTGCCAGCGTTGACCTCACCACTACATGTGTACAGAGACAGAAGGTCCATTATGTTGTAAAATATGCCAAGTCATTATAAAAGATAACCAGACACAAGGTTTACATGGAACGTGTCAGATTTCCTGTTTGTAACTGATTCCTGAACAAGTTTATGTGTTTTTTGTTCCATGTTTACAAAAAGTGGTCCACATTCTTACCAATTTCCTGTGTTACGTGTGTACACAGATTAAAAAAAGCAACCTAATGATTGCATTCGCTGCTGTATGGAAATGTGTAGAATGAAGTTCACACTGGGGACACCCCCACACCGCGGGGTATCCCCTCCCACACCAACCCTCACGTACTCAGCAGCCGTCAGAAATAATGTTTCCTCCAGCTGCTGAAAGAGCTACACACCAACCCCCGCAACACACACACACGGCAAAAAACACACTGTAATCGTTTTTTTTGTAACATCAAAATACACTACTTCAATCATGCTTCTCTACACTGTGACCTCTCCACTCTATAGAAACTGAGCTCAGTGTAGCATCTCACCACATGCCCCTCCATATGAGGAACTGAAACACACTCTACTACGTTATCCTGAAAATAAATCAATTCTTCACTGAAGTGACGATAGGCAGGACAACGTACCTTTGAAATTTCCCAGATAAAGATCAGGCAGGACCTAAAGAAAGTTTAACATTCAGTTAAAGGAAGAATGTAGGAGTTGGAAACGGGAATGAGCAGGTGTGACAGGTAATAAAAGTTTGAATGTTTTTGTAGAGTTAATTCACACGACTTGATACTGTACCTTGTTTATTCCATTACCCATGTCAGAGCCAGAGGTCTCAGGATAACACCAATAAGTTTAGGGCAAATTTACTCAGACTGCATCACCAGGTGCTCCAGCAGCTCCCGTCAGGCCCTCTCAACAAGAAGATAATCTGTCACAAGCTATGACTGCGTCACATCGTTTTCAAACCACCCCTGATGATTTCTTTGTGTGAGCCAGGATATCATAAAGCCTTCAACGCGTACCTCTGCTCATGCAGTGCTACTTCATTGAGAATATGCGGCTTGGAATGACGTAATGTGACCTTAGCAGTGGATCACCCTGCTTGGATATTTATATTTAGACCAGGAGAGGGTCATGGGACTGAGGATAGGCACATACCAACCAGACAAAGATGGTTCGCGGGCCAGAGGGCAGCAGAGAACAGGCCTGGCTATCACTATCTGCTGAGGTGTTAAACCCTACAAGGAGCACCTCTGAATGAGGCTCTAAATACATGCAACTTGCAATAAATCTCAATTTAAGGAACAGTCTCAAGGTATATATGACGGGGCAGATGTCTTAGAAGAATTAGAGCTTTTAGCTTAAAGTATCAGTCAATTCTCGGTGGATGCCCATTTGAATCCTCAGTCACTCTATTTCCAATAAGTTCTGCAACATCTTTGGAAATTTTGCTCTGAGTTGTTTGATGTATTTTTTACATCTGCACCAAATTTTGTGTCATGTAGTAGATGTCAAGATATTTTAATAGGTGACCATGAATGTGTGTACTAAGCAATCATCACAATATTTGTCAAGCTACTTGACTCATGGTGGAGCCAAAGGAAAAGTCTGGGGGTCATCAGAACCCAAAAATATTCAACTTGCTGTGAAATAAATCAAGGAAACGCTGCAATTCTTCACATTTGATATCATTTTATCAGCTCATGTAGTTTATTTTGTCTGAAAACTATGATTTCCCCCATTTAGCTTAAATTACATGTTGATTCTCAGTGGACGTCCACTCAAACCTAAATCAGTCACTGCATTTCCGATAAATTCTGCTGCATCTTTGAATATTCTCTGAGGGGTTTGATGTATTTTTATATTTGTACCAAATTTTGTGTCAGTTCACATAGTAGATGTTAAGATATTTTAATAAGTGACCATGATGGTTGTACCAAATGTCGTGGTAATCAATGACTGTCAAGATTATTCTACTCCGAAACAAAAATGTCAACCTCATGGTGGAGCCAAAAGAAAAGTCCGGGGATCCCCAACCTCAGTAGGGTTCGTCATCTGAGGACCTTGAATGCTTGTACAAAACTTCTTGGAAATCCATTAAATAGTTGTCAAGTGTTTTCAGACTGGACCAAAAGTGGTGGAAAGACGAACTGAAAGACCGACACTACCATCTGTAGAGCAATGTCGCTGGCTACAAATCCCCAAAATATTAAATTCATTATATGACATTATTTTCGAATTGATTCATCATGACTTCTTCTAATTTTAAGAGTCTTGCTTATAAATTTGATTGTATCTCAGAACTAAGAATTCCCCCCCCCCATTTATTTTAAACTGTGTGTGTTGATTCTCAGTGGATGTCCACTGGAATCCGCATCAGTCACTGCATTTCCAGTAAATTCTGTTGCATCTTTGACACATCGCTCTGAGGCGATCGAGGTATTTTTAGCCCGGCTTTCTCTGTCTCTTTGTCTTGTGTTCCTGTGTGGTTCAGTGTGTGGCACAACTCAGATGCACTGACAAGCAGAGGGGAGTGGAGGCGTTTACAAAAAGCTGCCTGCCTGTCAGCCTCAGAGAACTAGGTCTGAACAGCTCATTGTGAACCCATTGATAAACACACACACCTCACTCATTACAAACAAGGGGTTGTTCATCAGAAGATCACTGTTTGTGTAGGTGTGTGTCTCTGTGTGTGTCTGTGTGTTTGTGTGTGTGTGTGTGTGTGTGTGTGTGTGTGTGTGTGTGTGTGTGTGTGTGTGTGTGTGTGTGTGTGTGTGTGTGTGTGTGTGGGTGGAGTGGGTGGGGGATTGTTGTATAGAAACTAAAGGATGTGGGATGTTAATGATTTGTCTTTAAATAGAAGAAGAGATACTCAGGAGTTACTTTCAAATTGATGTCAGTTTATTGTTGCACCCAAAAGATATCCACAGTAAAGTCTACAGAGATGTTTTTTTATGAGTGCAACTAAAAATTATTGTCATTTCCAATTAATCTGACCACTATTTTCTTACATTATCAATTAATCGGTTTGTCTGTTGAACAACGAAAATAATGAAAAATGCCCATTGCAAGTTCCAAACTTGTTTTAATCAACCATCAATTCACACCTATGCTATTTCTACAGTGATATAAAACACAGAAAAGCAGCAAATCATCATCACATCTGAGAATCTGGAACCAGAAAATGCAGCATTGCTCTTTGGATTGGCAATGCCTACTGGTCGGCCCACCACTGACTAGTTTTCATCTGATGCCACCATGAGGTTGATATTTCTGTTTTTGAGGGAAACAGCTTGACAAATACTTGATGGATTTTCATGAAATTTGCTTAAAATATTCCATGTAACACAAGGATAAATTAAGGATATTGTAGCCTTTATTTGACAAAGGACAGCAGAGATGTGGCAGGATATGAGGGGAGAGAGATGGGAACTGAAATGCAACAGAGGCCCCCAAGAGTTAGTTCAGAGGACTAACAGGGAGAGCTCTCTGACCCCAGACACGATTAATGTCACCGTGTATCATAACATATCATACTGTACATGTCATTGTGTCTCAGTGACTATACATTTTTCTCCATGCATAGCCCATAAAAAACATGAAATATTTCCTTATTTGGTGCAGTATCAGTGTTTCATTATAATTTCCATATTTTGTCACCTTCATCAAATGTGTGACCAGTTCGTGGAAATTGAATAAAAAATATGTAAAAAAAAAAATATTTTCCATTCAAAATAAAGGGGAAAAAGAGATAAAGTTTCTGATGTGGAATTAATTATAAATTAATATTTTGCTGGGTTTCAATGGAGCAGGTCATTCGAGGATATTCCTCTGCAAATCAATCATTACCTACAGAGAAAAAAATCACTATGAAACTTTTTAGTAAAACGAAGTGTTACATAAATATTGGGCAAAGTGTCCAGTAATAACTAAAATCTTTAGGTGAATGTTGCCTTTCGGTTCGTTTTCGTACTTTCGCTTAAATTTTTTGTCAATAAAGTCGACGCGGAAAGTGCCAAAGTGAATTCAGCTTCCTGAACTCCCTTTAAAAAAAAAACTTGCAGTGCAGGATTAGACTACATGTTCACTCAGTAGGAGACTTTGTTCAATCTTTAACCGCACAGGAAGAGACCTGCAGCGGGGACCCTCCGAGAGAAATGGCGTTGTTTCTGCTAGGAGGACGTTTGTTTAAACGCAGAGGCGACATTCACAGAGCCGCGACAGCGATCCGGCCCTTCATACTCTGGTAACTGCCTTCACTGTGTTCACTGCGACATCTGCACGTTTAACATGCACGATTTTTCAGACGCGGACTTTTAACCGCGGAGAGCTGCGGTAACGAAGCAGGAAACGTCTGCTCAGCTTTTAACAACATGTTCGTCATTCTCTCAGAGCTGCTTGAAATCCACTAGATGGCGCAGTATCTCCAGCCAGTGCGCTGGTGAACCACGTGCACGAAATAACAATACTGATATCCTTCAAATGTATTGGGAAACACCTTAATCACACTTAATTACTTAATTGTAAATTTATGATGGTATTTATCAATATCATTATTATATTGTTAAGACTAGTGGTATTATTTTAGTGGCTGTAATTAGTACTAGCCTATTAAATTGTATATTTTTGTTTAGTGTCCCACTAATGTAAGATCTTAAAAATGAATAAAACGCCTTTTATTTTAAAAAAAATATCATAATTGAAGTATTTGGTAGTTGTTAAGATGATAAACCATTGAAATAGAAACCATACATTCAACAATTTGATAAATCTACGAGCCCTCACAATGAAACCTTTTCCAAATATGACAATAAGTGTCCTTAAAATCTTCAAAAATATACCATCATTATGCTTTTATAGGTGTAATGTCTAGCATGGAAAGAATTGCATCATTCATCAGGAACAGGTTTAAGTGTTGGAGGTACTTTTTCCTTTGGGACAAAAAGTACATGTCTTTGTAAAGGAAGTAATCATAATTAGTGTTTCACATTTTCTGTTATCACAAAAAAAATCAACCATTGCATTTGTTTATTCATTTTTATTTATTTAACCTTTATTATATATATATATAAATGGCAGGTTGGCTCAGGATAGATGCATATATAGATAAAAGAAATTACAGAGACATAGTAACAAAGATGGACAGACACATTTAGAAGATGTAAATACCTTTTTTCAACTGTGACTGCTGTAAAAATGTTGATTCATACCATGACTATACATTGAATCACCAACTTTCATTATGTGCAGAAGACATTCTACAGGACAGTGAACTTTATTTCTTGAAGACAAATCAAAACATCCTACAGAACCATTCAAATTTACAAGATCTTACCTTGCAGGGTGTGAATGACTCTGTGGGATATTTTGAATGTCTGCACAATATCTGCAAAAGTCCACAAGACTTGTTCTCAGCTGAAGACGTTTCCTGCTGTCACTGTGAGTGCAGCTGCATGTTTAATGAAAGTATCTCTGCTGACATGTTCGGGTCAGAGGATGCGCAGCGTGAGGAATGTTTAACAGCAGGTCACACTGACCTGGAGACAGAAACTCTGAAACTGCCACAAAAGGAAAGTGTGTTAGTATAAAAACAACTATAACCATACACAACCAAATAAAGGGAACAACAATACTGACCAAGATTCAGTCACAATCACAAAGAAGTTTTAAATTTGAAGGCCAGTGAAAAGAGAGATGTACTATATGATTTCTTGGATTGTTAAAACAAATCAACCGTTTTTTTTTTTTTTTTTAATGTTTGTTTTTACTGTGACCGTCAGCACATACAGTAGCTGCTCTTCTCTGTTTCCCTGCAGCTCCTCCATGGCCTCAGGCAGGCAGCATGTTAACGGAGTGGATCTGTACTACGAGCAGACAGGGAGAGGGAAACACGCTGTGCTGCTGCTTCCTGGTGCTCTGGGTAAATACAACAACATTCATCCTCCTAACGTCAGAGACGAGACATTCTGTCAGATTACAGTATGATGCCGTCCTCTTGTGAAAACCGTTCTGGTCTTTTCTGCCACAGGAAGCACGAGGACAGATTTTGGTCCTCAGCTTAAGGCTCTCAACAAAGAGAACTTCACTGTAGTCGGCTGGGATCCCCGTGGTTACGGGCGATCCCGTCCCCCAGACAGAGACTTTCCCCCTGACTTCTTCGAGCGAGATGCAAAGGATGCAGTGGGTCTGATGAAGGTAAATTCAGCCATTTCAGCAGCTCATCATAATTATTACAAATCCAAAGTGAAGCTGCAGTCTACTGTCTTTTCTCTGGCAGGCGTTGGGCTTTGGTAAGTTCTCTCTGCTGGGGTGGAGTGATGGAGGGATCACTGCTCTGATTGCGGCAGCGAGAAACCCCGACCTGATCAACAAGATGGTCGTATGGGGATCCAACGCCTTCGTTTCCCAGCATGACCTGGAGCTTTACGATGGTACTCCTCTTTTCATTGTCTTGGATAACTGCCAGGGGGCTTTCTTTGTGAACTGAGCATGATATAATATATGTTATCTGTGTTTTGCAACTGTGTTTTGTTTGCGTGTGTGTGTTTTGTGGGACCACCCAGCGGTCCGTGATGTCTCCAAATGGAGTGCGAGGATGAGGCAGCCCATGGAGGAGGTGTACGGAGCAGAAGTCTTCGCTAAAACCTGGGAGGGCTGGGTGGACGGCATCGCGCGGTTTGCAAAAAGACCAGAAGGTACTGAGTTCATGCTAATGTAGACTAACTACACAAGTCAAGTTGAGCAAACTAAAACTGAAAAACGATCATAACTGATATCTAGAATCACCTCCTCCTGGTTGTCTGCCTCCGCCACTCAGACTAGTTTCAGGTTACATCCCTGTTCATCCAGAGTCACAGAAAATATGAACCATTTGTGTGAAATTTTGACTAATTGCTGTGTGAAGTCTTGAGTAATGGCTAAAAAGTGTTTTGTGAGGTCACACTGACCTTGACCTTTGACAACCAAAACCTAATCAAGTTCCTTCAAGGCGTTACAGAGATATTGTGTCCACACAATGAGACGAACAACCCAAAAACAATATGCGTCTGGCTCTGACTGTCACCGGTGCGCAGGAATTAAAACAAGAGATGAGAGGGAAATGTTTTGCAATTATAATGAAATTTCTCTAATTAACTTTTTAAAATACACCGCCCCACTCATGGGACACTTTGGAATTGGTTGTGCTACTTTAGATGTGTTTTGGTCTGTATTGGATTAAATCTTCACGCAACCTTGACAAATTATTCATTGTTTGAAAGCTCTAAATCTCCTGATTCTGTCTGTGAAAAGCATTTTAGGATCTGTTGGCAAAGCCACATATGTTGAGCTTACTGTCCTCTGGTTAGGGAGTATCTGCATGGAGCTTCTGCCCCTCATCACCTGTCCGACCCTCATCATTCATGGAGAGAAAGACCCCATGGTGCCCAGCTTCCACCCACAGTCTCTCCTGAAACACATCAAGGGATCACGGTGAGAACGCTCACACCAACACACATTTAAACAACATCCACACTGCAGCTACCTCAGATTCAGAAAATGACACATATAACGTGTGTGTATACTCTGTTGTTCCGTCCATAATCTAGATTACATCTGATGCCAGAGGGAAAACACAATCTGCACCTGAGGTACGCTGATGAATTCAACAAACTGGTGGAAGACTTTCTGGAAGGTTGACTGATACAGGGAAACAAACCATCCTTTTGTGGTGGAGGCTCATGGCAAATATTTACATTGGAAAACTTAATTTTGTCGATTATCTCACTTTCACTGTTTTCATGAGGTTCACAATTGATGCATTAATTGTTAAATACTGTGTATTTTCTTAATATTTCTAGATTTCAGTGTAAATGTTTTCTCTGATTAAATATTTCACAAAGACAGTGGATGATTTATTTCTCATCCCACGTAACTCAGGAACATTTGCTGTAATTGTGGCTGTTAAAAGTAGAACTGAAATGTTAATTGATCAACAAAAATAGCTATTTTGATAATTGCTTATTGGATGGTGTCATTCTTCAAGCAAAAATGCCAAACATACTCTCTTTTTCCTTGATTTATTTGACACTAAACTGAATACCTTTGAACTTTGTTCTGTTATTTTGACAGTAATACATCATGCCATCACCTTTTGTTTCTGGGATATTATGATCTGCATTTTTCACTATTTTCAGACATTTTCTCTCTTGACCTGATCTTGAGAAGGTCATACATGCTTTTATATTGTCTCGGTTAGATTATTGTTATTCACTGTATTCAGGGTTGAGCTGAAACACGATCTCATGCCTTGCGCTGGTATAAAACGCAGCTGCACAGGTTTTAACAAACACCAGAAGACAAGCTTATATCACCTTTGTTTTAGCCTCTCTTCACTGGTCACCTTTCAGTTTTAGAATTTATTTTAAGATCACTGTAAAATTCAGATATTGTTGAATTATTGCTTCCCTACAAGATCAGATCATCAAGCAGGGTTCCTCTGGCTGTTCCAAAGTCCCAGCTCAAGACTAAAAGAGACCAGGCCTTTGCAGTCAAGGCCCCTGAGCTCTGGACTCCCTGCCTGAAGATCTGAGACCTTTTTTTTTTTTTTTAATCTTACTTTATATTTGGGGTATTATACCCAGTTATTTAATTTTACTTTAATTTGTAATATGTAATTTTATTTTGAAAAGTGGGGAATAAATAAAGTTATCAAATTGACAATCAGTTAATCCAGAAAACTGAGCAGATCATCGATATATATTTAATAAACAAGTGCGGTATTTATTTTATCTTATTTTAATTTATGGATTAAATCAGTTGTGCTGGTGCCGCACTCTCTAACATCGATGGCACATCGATCGTTCGGTCTGGGCTGCCGTATTTCTTGATGAACCCGGAAGTTACTGTTTCTGTTTACAGTCAGCACGAGTATCGTCGCGGTTAGCAGCGTCACTTATAGTGAAGTAAAACAAAATGACGGAAACACAGAACGGAGCGATGTTTGACGCCATCTCGGTGCACAATTTCTCGGAGAAGATTCTGGAGCAGGCCGTACACTTTCACGTGATGAAGCTCAGCGGCGGGTTTTTCCTCTGGGTCGGTTCGACGCCGGTGTTGTCCAACCTGGCGGTCTCAATGAGCAGCAAATACGTAAGTGAAACACGCTCCAGGCAAAATATACATGAATAAAAGTAAGTAGTAGGACTCTTATTTTGTGGTAGACACGAGCATAAAAGGTCTCCGTTTAAACCAGACGACGAGGAATTGATTTTTGTAGGACGATATAGGTGAGATCTTAACCGGTATCACAAGCGCTAATGCCAGCAATTTTACTGCTGTAAAATCTCTTTCATTGCTGCAAATGTCTTAACATTTTTCCTTAACTAAAGAAACCTTTTAACAGATTCTGTGCAACAACCTTAAGTAACTCCCACAGCTAAGGAAATTCAACCTTAAGTGTCACACTTAAGTAGAAAACCTAAGGATTTTTGTGCAACTGGCCCCTGGTATTTATCCCTTTAATGTATCTGTGGGTATAAACGATGAGTAGAACTGATGAATGGCAGCAATAGATTTTTAGATTAAAACCAGAACCAGATACTCCTGTCTAATCAGTTTATCCAGTAACAATTTCTATCATATAATAATATATATCAATCATGTGATATAAAATCACATTTCCAGTGATTTTATCCATATCGCTGTCCTCTTGCATCCACAGCTATAGACCATGAGGGACAAGTGGGAACATATTTTGTTGTGATCTGGATGTGTTGATCCTTTAATAACACATTGTCTTGTCTCTCTGTTGTGTAGTAACCTGTGTCATAATCTAATGTCTTTGATCGAGAACTGTTCCAGCACAGGGCCACTGGTTGGTTAATGGATCCTTAGAAAGCAAAATCTAATAAATCTGCTGCTCATGATACCATTTTTTTTCCCTTGACATCCTCTACCATAACACCCGCCATAGAGACAATTATGCTGTCATCAATCACGAGTCACTGGAAGATGAACAAATAGTCAAAATGGATCTGGGATCTGTGGCCCTCAGTTTCAATACATCTGTGTATACCTGAAGGAACAAATAGACAATAAAAGAGGAAAATATTACTTTATATGTTGGAGCAAACAATTCATTTCTTTTTTAAATGCTACTAATAACTGTTGTGCTTTTTTTTTCTGTCTGCAGGATTCAATGCCATTATCCACATTAGTCATGGGGGACCCGTCCAACACTGCTCCAAATTCTTTGTCACAGAGATTAGGTAATGATGAATGACTTTGAAATGAATTTATTTTTCTCATTACTGTGTTTGCTAATGCAGGAAGTTATAATAAGTCATGAAACACTCTTTTAAGCTCCCAATGTGGTCATCTGTTGTGGATATATAAATAACCATAAACAGTATTTATGTACGCTTTAGCCAACAGCAAAATCCTGTGTGTTTCAGGTGTTTTTCCTACTTTCCAGGCAGCAAACAGCCTCCATTAATTTTAGTGCAATGTGAAAATCAATAAGCAGAGACTTGAAACTTGTTTGAGTTTGGTTATTGTTCACAGTAAACATCATTTTTGCTTTTAGTGTTGTCAGAGAGTGCGTTAAAGGGCAGATTGATTTGAAAAGTCTGCATTGTGTAGCCATGAAACGATAATAAAAGTCCGACAGAAATAAAAGTGATAATGATGCTGATTGTGACAGATTAGATTCATGCGAGTTTCAAGTCTCCACAGGTCGACAGTCATACCACACCAGATTTAGACAAAACCAGTGGCTGCCTGTATGGTGTGAAAAACACAACATAAGTAAGTCAGCAAGTAAACTTCATTTGTAAAGCACTATTTAAGAAAACAAATGAAATTTCAGGTTAAATATGTGTATATTTCCCCAAAAATAATAATTTCCCCCTAAAAATAGTGCTTTATAGTAAATTATTAGTAATTATAATTAGTTTTCACAACTTCAGAGACTGGTGACTTCAGTTTGATTGATATTGAAGAAATAAAATAACTGTGGCAGTGTACAGTAGCTAAAAAAAAGTGCGTGTATTCAAATTGAAAGAGAAATAATTGTCTGTTTTTGTGTATTTTGCAGCAAAGAAGACCAAAAAGCAAGTATTTGTGAGTTACAGTCTACCAATGACAGACTCTAACCTCAGTCTGTTGGTGGAGAACAGGATCAAAAAGGAGCTGGAGCTTCACCCTGAGCACTTTTGAGCATGTTTGATCCTTTATTGAACTGAGGACATTTAGGATGGAACAAACACATGGCAAGTTCCTCCTCATATTTGGACTTAAATACTCCTTCATACTGTAATCATACTCCAACACAATAACCACATGGTCACATTAAGTGTTCTTTTATTGACATAATAAATTAAGTGGTTTATTATCAAAACATGTAGGCCTATGGCTTTTTGTACAAATGCATCATATTAAAAAAATAACACTTAGAAAACAGCATTAGTGGTTGAGTTCTTTTTTCTTTTCTTTTTTTCTTTCTCCGAGTGTTGAAAACTGTTGAAAACATACAAACTACCAAACCATACAGTGTGTTCAAAATACGTGCTGTGTACTAAACATGATTTTAAAAACTAAGGAAGATCTGTTTGATCTGTGGATTCATGTATATTTGGACAAAAATGGTTGATGGCATGGTTTATCTATTCAATGTGCTTATATCCTATAAAAGTAAGGTTGATGGTCCATACATTATGAATGGATGGCACATGTATACATACCTTTTTATATTTTTATCCAGTCCTAAGGGATACTTACATAGTAAAGTGTATAAATGTACACTAATCACAACTAGGCCAGGTCTACGCAGACTGCGCTGCTCTATTCTAATCTTCACAAACGTTTATTTCAAAAAACTGTAAAATATTGTGCTTTCTGGCTAGAGTTACACATCCTAGGAGCAGGATTACGACATTACCACAGTACAGAGAACAAGGAGTGAGAGTCGGAGTGGAAATATTGGCTAATTAAGGAGGTATTTCAAGCAACAAAATTGCCCTTGGCAGCATGACAAAATAAATACTGGTTTTCTTAAATTACATTCTCTGTTTTGTTAAAAGAACAGAGCCATCGCGATAAAGCCATTTAAATGCTGAGACGCATCATAAGACATACAGTAGTACAATGACTGGTCACTCTAAATGCCCGTTCAACTCTCAGATTTCTTTAGCATTACCCACAGTCTCTATAGGCTACACTTACAGTCTGCCAAGGTCTCCGGCTGTGCGTCAACGTCAGACAACCATCATACACCCACAACAACAGCAGTAATGCTTCTTTAAAAAAAAAAATCAGTGTCTACACTGACCTCACCTCTGAGGATAAAGTGCCACATCGGACTTCTTGTAGAGGGACCACAAATAAAGAAGAGAGAACGTGTAAAACCATTTGTGCCCTTTCATGCAAAAAACGAGTGGTAGTGGTTTAGCCAATCCCTGGATCTCCAATGTGTTGGCTGAAAATCACAAACACTTGATTGTGTCTCTGACATTTAGTGCAAAAATAACTTGTAAAGAATTATAAGATGCAGTGAAATCCTCTTTCAACGAGTAGAAACTACAAACAGAAAAGTCGCACGTTATCGAAAGCTGGTCTGCTCTACTTTGCTTGCGTCTGCTCCTTTCACCTGCAGGTGGTTCTCGACGGAGCGAAACGTCATCGCAAGAGAATCACCAACACCACTCAAGATCATCTTATTATTTAACACACACTGACTTCAGATAAATTTAGTCCAGGACAATATTTTTTGGCAACTCCTGAATGAATCATAATCACTACAAACTACACAAAATTACTATCGCCACCATCTCAAACCTCAACAAGAGTCCATCTGGTTCATCTGTTTTTTTCCCTTAAAAGTCTGTTTTTATTTCAAGTGACCATTCAGTCGAGTTAATGCTTGAGCAATTAATAGCACAGTAGTGGAGTATTGCTATGATGCTCACACCCCATTGGCTATGGCACGATTTCCAATCACCTCCCCACCAGTCGCCAGGGCGTATGTGGCAGGTACCGCTGCCAGAGCAGTGGCCACCGCCACTGTAGCGCCCCCGGTGGCTGAGAGGTGTAACGGTGTGTCGTGGACACGGGAGTAGTCCCTGTCGCTCTTGGCGAGAAGGAGGTGCTGCTCTCCGGGATGGAGCAGGGTCTGACGGGTGAAGGTCTCTCCATCAGCCAGGCTCTCTGGCAGGGGCTGACCCCGCGGCTCAGGCAGCAGCAGCAGGCAGATGATGCACAGCAGGGTGCAGCAGGCGAAGATCACGTGATGCAAGAAGTAGCCCTTCTGGTTGTGGAGCTCCATGATGGGAGCGGTGAGCATGCCAAAGCCAGCGCTAGCCAGGACCAGGCCCAGCCCTCCACCCCTGCACAGGGACACAGACCACAGGAGATCCGTCACAGAGGAAGTCTTACATGACCACAACTAACAACAGGAACTCTTCAGGCATCAGCACGTGTCAAACAAAGTACTTGTGGGTTTCTTGAACAATTTGTGACACTCCCACACTTGTCCAGGCTGCATCTAACACATTCTGCAACTTCCCAAAGCCAACAGTCAGACAAGCCTGCCCACTTCATACAGTGATTGTTCAAGTGTGTGGAGGTGCGAAGGCAGGCAGGGTGAGTGTTATTTCAGACAATGAGCTCGCCTACTGTGCTTCATCATCTACTGTGCATGTGTGTAATTAAAGCTGAGTCAGGAGGCTCCCCTCTGTTTTTTTCGGCATGCAGCTCACCTGATGACAGTAGGAGTGATTTCAGCACAAAAGAAAATGCTGAGTATGCTGACAGCATGTGAGGAGAACATCCCGATGATGGAGAAGGCGACCGAGAATTTCCTGTTCAGAGTGTCTCGCAGAACTGTCCAGAAGAGGGCAACAAAATGTAAGCATATTTACAACACCCAGCTTAACATAAAGCAAGGGGCACAGATTAGAGTGCTTCTATTAACATGGTAGAGTGACCTTGAAATTAAACATCAATAGATGCGACTGCTTATAATTCACTGTTTCAAGAATCATTTTATGCCACAAATCACCATACTGTAGTTGTACCTGTGTCATGGCGAAGGCTGTACTTCCCAATTACTGGATTCCATTAGCGAGCATTGGAAATCAGAGGAGAGGAGAACATGTCATTAGTAAGCACAAAGGGCAGAACAGTCAGTGCTGACTCAAAACAAGCAGAAGAAAGCCTTCAGGACAATTTGTGAGGAATTTAACCACTGAAGCTTGAAATAATGACTCCATACTGCAGATGTAGGTCAAAAAAGAGGGGGAATCAGCAGAGGCTCCTGTTAGAGTGAGAGTTAAACTGTAGGATTTACTGATTTAATGACACAGGGAAGCAAAGCGTAAATACAACCCAGGTCGAACCTCGACTTAAACTTTTCCCCCGAACAGCAATTGTCCAATCACAGCTCGGCAACCGCAGCAAGAAACAGCAGGTCTTTCAATCTTCAGAGAATCCCATGATTTGTCAGTACATGAAGTGCACATGGCACTAGTAAGAATAATACTTAAAAATATCCGCATCAATGCACTGCGAGCCTGTACTGTATCGTGCTAACATTATATGACAGTCTAAGGTAATTTCAGCAGCTCTGTCCTGCTATTAGCTATTAGAGGTTTATAAGCTACATGCAGTGGTTTCTCCTCTTCCCTGAAACCTTCTGTCTTGTAAAAATGATAGATATTGTTAGAAAATACTAGCAAGAAATCCCAAGTCTACATTTGTGTCTTCTCCAAGTGTATTTTTTCTATAGTAATCATCATTTAATGTTAGCCAGAAACAATTTATCCTCGTAATGCCATGGCTATCACCTTTGCAGGCTTTTCAGTTTCAAACAAAAAAATATGAAGAGCTCACACAATTAGCATTATTTAGCTAGCTCCAGCTGATAAAATATGCCGGCGACAGTTGAAACGTCAGGCAGCAAAAGCAATGGTCTCCAGCTAAGCATGAGAAGCTGCTTTTGTTTGACACTGTTGTGATTAGCCAGGTTTACGTCCAATTTTAGCACAAATTTTAGCCGAATTTCAAGAAAATCTGCTGAAGAAAATGTGAATTAATGTGTGTTTCCATCCACTCGTTATAAGAAATGGTTCATTGAGATAAACAGCTGGGGGAGCTAATTCTCCAGTCAAATGCCATTAAACCATTGAAGAAGATAAGGGGACACAAAACATGATGGAAGCATGGCATTTATTTTTGATGTAGTAATTGCTATCGTTTCAGTCTCCTCACAGATCTGACACTCTTTGGTCTCCTCACTGTAAGCTTCAGTGGTCATTTAAGTGTATGGCATGATTTATTCACAAAGTCTGTTTCTGTTGCATTTTGCTGCATTTTGCTTTTATCAATATACCATTTTTTTCAGCACAGACGAGCATAAAAACTTTTATGTGAGATCTCAAGGTTTTTTATGTCTAATTTTTTGTGTCAGTTATTTTTATGCACAGTTGCCAGGCTAAAATCCAAAGCTTGACAGGCATAGCAACAGTAACTAGTGTGGATCAGTTGGGCGCCATTTAGCAAACAATCTAAAGATCGTCTTGTGTATTTCTCTATGTGATTACTCACAGTTGAGTAAACCCAGCTGTAGTAGCGATGCCAGAGCTGTTATGATCATGAAGGTGAGAAGCCCTCCGCGACGTCCCATCAACCCCACCGCGGGGCAAAGCGCCAGGCAGGTTGCCACGGCAATGCCAGCCATAGTGTAATAGTCCGCGTGGCACAAAGCGGTCGGCTGGGCCTCCGGGTCCATCATGCTGCGGGCAAAGCAGTGGTGGATCCCGTAACCTGTCAGGCTGCACAGAGACACACAAGCAAACGATAAGACAGCGGACAGGGAGGTGTTACCTGAGACATGCGTCTGCCACGGGGCGAGTGAGGCTTACACTCACATGCATGTCTTCATTTCTCTCTGGAGGACGAGCTCATGTGTAATTCATGCTCTCTCAACACAACGGATGTAGGCTTTGATTTGCAAAGGAACTGTACAAGCCCAGCCACAAACGCAACACACTTACGAGTTGACACACAGCACCACAATGTTTTTCCACAGGTTCCTGGTGCTCATCATCTTGACAATGCAGGTCCTCTGGGGTTTCTTGTGCAGCTCCTGCTCCAGCTCTGGTAGGAAACATGAAACGCACACCTTGAGACCTTTTCTTTCAGAAGGTAATGAGAGACCGGCCGCTAAGGGACCTTTAGCACAGAGAAGCTAATGTGCTGTGGGTTCCCTTTAGATTGATATAGGACATCCCTTCGCCCCCTCTCATCATCTATCTGTCTGCTCGGCCACGGGAGAGGCCGAAAAAATGAATCAGACACCGAGGGGGGCGGGGGCTGTTGGTGGCAGAAAAGAGGATGATGTGTCTTTAAGGACTGCATAATTGCTAGACTTTTACTCATCAATAATTTTAATGATAGACTAAGTCTTTTATTCCACAAAAATGCCAAACATTTGCTAGTTTGAGCTTCACATCAGCTCACATCTTTGGGTTTTGAACTGTGGGTCAGAGAAAACAAGCAGTTTGAAGATCGCCACCTTGAGCTCTAAGCAACTATGGTGCACATTTTTAATTATTTTACCCTGAAATACTGAATCATGAAGTAGTTGACAGAAGTGTTAGTGGCAGCCCTACATACTGTACAAGTCCCACTTTATTGACCTTCCAGTGAGAAATTGCTTATGAACTTTGGAAAAGGAAGACGCGTTTCTGATTGCAATTGCATTTCATCATGTGAACGGGCTGGGAAATGCTCCTTTAAAACCGTGTGTGCACACATGTTTGAGTCTTTGCATGTGAGTCATTGTCTTTGTGTCTGTTGCATGTTCATTTCATCACACAGCAGGAAGCAGCTGCAACACAGCACAGACGATGAATTAAAATGATTTGCATAATGAAGTGAATAAAGCAACAGAAAGTACAAAATTCATAGCGGAATGGACTTTGGATCCTTCATCTTTTTTTCTTTTTCTTTTTTTTGTCCCGCCTGAAATTGTCCTCACCTGTAAGAACTCCGCTGGGCTCGGTTGTCATGTCAACCTGATTCTTCCTGGCGATGTGCAGCATCATGGCTTTGGACCGCCTGTAGTGCTGGGTGGCCAGCAACCAGCGCAATGATTCCGGAAAAATCCTGCAGTGAGTGAGAGAGAGAGAGAGAGAGAGAGAGAGAGGGGAATGAGAAAAATGTGCAGAGAGCAGCAGACAAAGAAGGATGAGGACAGAATGTGTTGCAGGAGCAAGAAGAAGAAACGGACAGAAAGAGGGGAGAAGAAAAACAAGAGGAGAAAGAGAGTATTGTTTGTAAGTCGAAACCGAGTGTGCTCAGTACTGTGCAGTGCAGTGTGTACTGTACAAGCCGTCGCCTGGCTCAGCGCGAGGAGAATCTGCCCCCCCCCAACCCCCCCACCCCTGCTGTGGATTTCCTCAGAGGGTGGGGACTCACCAGACGTAGGGCAGCATCAGAACGAAAGGGCTGATTATGACGATCTGCAGGACCTGCCAGTCATCCCGATCCGGCCAATTGCGGCACAGGGCGGCCACCCCTGGCATCAGTAGCTGCCCGCCCACCATCAGAAAACTGGCCACCATGGTCATGGAGAACCGCCAGCCTGGCAAACAAAGCTCGATCCCTAAAATAAGGAGATAGAGAGAGAGAGGGGAAGATTCAGTTTCACAGAGATATAGATTGTTGTAGTGTTGATGCACCAGGGGAGACCACCAGTAAATTATGTATAAGCTGTATGTGTGTGGATGTGATTACCATCATAAACTAAGCAGCAGCCTTAATGGCCTTGAAGAGTGTAATGTGTGTGTTTGTTTAATGGTGGAGCCAGTATTGAATTTTTCTCTGAATTATTGAGGACTCCTATTACTGATCCTTCCCCTGAGAGAGAACACTAGTTTAACACCAGACCTCTTTATGAACTTAGGATGGACTACGAGTCAAGGCTGTCGAGAGGGTTCAGCTGCTCGGTGAGCACTTCACTGTAACCGTCCCTTAATTCCCCCCCAACCCCCGACTGGGCTCCCCTCTCCTCCCCTCCCCTACTGCCTGTAACATGGTACAGTCCAGATGGCTTAGTCCATATGGCAAGGTCTTTTTGAAGGTGACCATTGTCAGTGGGTGAGAAAGGAGGTGGGGGGGGGGGGGGGGGGGGGACTTGCTAACCTGCCTTCATGTACTGTCACTTCTCATTGTGGGGAAGAAGAGAAAGAGGGGGGGGAAATAGGGGAATGGGAGAGAGAGAGGAAAGTAGGAAGAGTAGGGGTAGAATACAAATTACTTTTCCCTCCAAAGGACATGAAAAAGTCCCTCCATTCATCAGCGGAATCACCGAAGGAATGATAATAAAGACAAGCAAGAGAGGGAGAGACGCACAAGCAGAAAGGTGGAGGGATGGAGAGAATAACAAAGAAAGATGATAAAGATTTTCAGATAAGAAGAAGATGAGAAAAGGATTCAGTTAGCGGGAGGCAGACAAGAAAAAAAAATGTAGGTATTAATATAAATCCCTTCATCTCGCTTCTCTTCTGCTGCAGACTTAGAGTTAATGTCTCCTAAAGCCTACCCCACAGGAACCAAAACAGATGAAGGAAATTACATTGACCTATAATCCTTCACGTACCCGCCTGCTTCTCTCTTCACTCTCTTCACTCTCTTTATGAATCAATGTTACCCAGTGCTGTAAAAACTATTTTGCCCTTATACATGAACAAAACTACTTTTTTTATAACAACTAGCTCTTGCTCCTATGTGATATGAATACCTTTATTGAGTCACTTACAAATTAACTTATGTAAAAGTAGTAAAAATACTCCAATAAAAGTCTTGCATTAGAATTTTTACATCTTTTTGGGTCTTAATTATGTAATTGTGGCCATCACCCAAGTGTCAGTAATAATCCACAAATTAACAGGAACTAATACGTCAAACTGTGGGTCAAAGTTCACCAGGGTATTAGCACGTCTGTAAAATGTGACGAATGTTTAAGCTTTATTTTAAAGTTGTAATAATCTGTAATAATCCTTTAAAGTGGCACTAATGAATATTTTTGTAGAAACATTTGATCAAATGACTATGTGGAGGGAAATGTGTTGTTTGTAACGACAAACCATTGGAGCATTATCACCTGAATCTGCACTCTCCTCAGCTTTATAGAGCATTTTACTGTCTTTCAACTCGTTGTTTTGGTTTCACAGCACATTGACCGTACGGTTCAAGCAGCAGCAGACAGCTGTTTTCGGGCAGCTAAAGAGCCATATGTTTTTCTCAGGAGTTGCTGAGGTCTTACCCGGAGCTAAGAGGAGAGCGAATATTGAACTTTCCTTCATCAGGTTGACAAAAACATGACTCCATGTCTGCTTGTTTTGACAATAAGCAACAGTATGCCAACACATTAGCCATGACAACTTCACACAGTAAGATGGTATTATGTTGATGCTGTATTTTCAACTCATTCTGCTGCCACCAAGTGGCCAGAAAAATCAATGACTGCAGCTTTAAGTTGCACTGCTGTTGCATTTTAATGTTGTAGCTAGCTGCAGTAATTTCATCTTTTTTATATGCTGTTGTTGGGTTTGATACATAACGATCGAAGTGCAGCTACCTCAGAATCAATACCTAAGTACGGTGCTTGTTTACATGAACTGCATTTAGTTACTTTCCACCACTGCTGTCACCCCGTCTGTCTGTTCCGGCAAACAACACAGCGCCGTGTCTCTGTGGTACTTCTGTCCACATCAGTCGATAGGAATGGAGCTGCAGACGCCACACACACACACACACACACACACACACACAAAACACGCAGAAACACATGCACACGCAAACTAAAGAAATCAAGAAGAAGAAGGAGAAGGCAATGCATCCCTATACCAACCTTACAAAACAAAAAACACTCCCCAAACTCTCTGGGGAAGTGTCTGATCCCACTGACTCTACTGGGATATCAACACACACACACACACACACACACACACACACACACACACACACACACAAACTCACACTGGCAGGGACCTTTTGTTCCAGCCGAGTGGAGAATGGTTCTCCTTGTGCTGATTATCTCACTGCTCCCCCTGTGGGCTGATCCCCCCCCCCCCCCCCCCCCCTCCTGCCCACTCTTCCCTCTTGCTCATCTGGGCTGAAGTGGCTCTCTCACCCTCTGTGAAACCACCATCCCCCACCTCGACTTACCCTCCTTACCCTCTCCCTCCCTTCCTCTTACTCCCTCCTCCTCCTTTCACCAAGCAGCTTCTCCTCTGTCTTTACATCTGAAAGTGAACAGTTGCAGAGGGTTCGCAAAACAAAAACTAGAATGGGATAAAGGGAAAGCAAAAACAAAGGGTAGGCAACAAAAAGCAGCCGATCTGGTGGCCAAACAAAACTCTCATGACAAATGGCTGACAGCACCATCTCTCTCTCTCACACACACACACACACAGACACAGACACACTTTGTGTTGTCTGCTGCTCCCTTGCTAACCTTGCCTGGGGCATGAGAACAGAGTGTAGAGACAATTGGCTTTCTAACAGCATGAGTTCAGAGTGAGAGGTACAGTGTGTGTGTGTGTGTGTGTGTGTGTGTCTGATGGAAATGTATAGGGAGGCAGCAGCTATGGTTTAGATTTAGATTTGGGCAGAGGGAGAGATTTAGTAGTGAATAATCAGTTAATTAATAGATTAGTTTCATGTACAGAAAATTAATTATCTACAGTGCCACAAAAGTCAGTAAAATTCATGCTCAGGAAACCATGAAGGTTTATACTCAATTTCGCTGAAATCCATCCAATAATTGTTGACCAACATGTCCATCCCTATGGCACTTCACTATCATTGTGCATTATATACTTTGGGGTTTTCAACTGATGGTCAGACAAAACAAGCAAGCTATAGATCAAGCACTCAAAGAAAACTATCTTTTTTTTTGCAGCCTTAGGTGAACGACTTCATAGAAACACAAGGATGGGAAAACAGATAGGCTTGACAAGGGCATGACATGACAGTAGTTTTCCCTAGCTGAGTCAGCAGTAGTCACCCTCCCAGCTCATAACAGCACACACACACACAGTAGCCTGCATATACTGTGTCTCTGTCATTACCTAAAAGTCTCTGAGGAGCACAGAAAGACAGGAAGAGGCAATGATATTAACCTTGGCTCAGTAGCGCAAAAGCATCTGCAACCTAATTCCTTTATGTCCATGCTAACAGAGCGAATTCACCGAAAATTTATCCTTTGAGAACCAAAGCAGCTGTAGTCAGCTCGGATACACATATACCATGGATTCAAATGCTGACCCAATTCTAAAGAAATGACTCCTGCAGCATAACCCACTCCTCATAGTGTGGTCCAAACCACAACTGTTCTCAGAGTCTTTCAGGTATCTGATCACTCACCACGAAAATAAGATAAAAAAATTTTTTTCATTTTTTTATTATTCCAGGATTCTGTTGCTTGCAATCAAGTCTCAGTTCAAGTCTCTCAGCAGAGACTAGTCAGGTCTAAGTCAAGTCTCAAGTCTTTGCAGGCAGCAAAACAAGCTCTAAACACTGACATATTATCTATCATCTTTTATGTTGATGTGATAAACTTGTCAGCAAACAGTTGCCTAATTACACATCAGCAGAGAAAAATTTGCTTATATTTGGAGTCATGTTTGAGTCAAACAGCAAACTCCAGGGCTGTAAAATGAAGCCAAAAACTGCAGCTCCTCTAATAGCCACTAGAGTCTGGCTCCAACAGTGAGTCAATCCCCGTAGACTCCCATGTTAAAATGGCCGACTTTACAGCAGAAATTTTTTGGTCTCTATATTTCCTCCTTCATGACGACTCACCTGTTTACATTTTATTAAAGCTTAAAGTTATGGAGAATTGAGGGCGTTTTTGGTCTCCACCAGCCACCAACTTCTCCACAGGTAGTAGCAAAGTTAGCAATGATTGGTGGGAACATATGGATCAATAACAAAAAAGTTCATTATTCTGCAGCAATTGTGTTTCTTTAAAGATTTTGCTATTTCTTTTGACATTGAAACCGTGTCTCCATTTGAATTATTGTAGCTGCTGTAAACCCAAGATGACGACAGCTGCAATCCTCTGAGAAGAAGCCACCTCTCCAGCTGACAGTGGTGAGTAAAGGTGCATCTTTAAATATGAATATTTTCTAAAGGAGTATGGACAATGCTCAGTCATGATTACACACAGCTTTCTGTCCTAAAATGAAAAGAAAACAAGGAAAAATCAAGAGCAGGAGGAAGCTCAATACCAACAGCTCCCAGAGGATGGCCCAGAGGAAGGTGCTAAAGTGCAAACTAATAAACCCATGTAGAATTGCTGCAACAACCAAATATGCACAAAATAAACACACACACACACACACACACACACAC